>NC_068365.1:32562647-32730466 GCF_020536995.1 Dreissena polymorpha
TTTGACATAAGAACTATCTCTCCAGTCAGTCGAAAATGTTGCGGAACCCATAGGCATCTTATATCCTGTGGTTTCTTGCAAATCGTCGGCATGAAATTCAGTTGTTTAAAAAAAAATATTTGGTACCTATTTTTTTTTTTTTTTCAATTAAAAATGAAATGAATGGTTGCAATATGATCAAGGAGATTTAGATTCAACGAACTATTGTGCTTTGACTTACGTGGTGTTTACACCACGTAAGTCAAAGCACAGTTGTTCGTTTAACCTCAAGTTAGTAGATCAGCCTACCGACAAACCCCATGAAAATAAGTGCCCAACAAATACTAATGGTTTCAAAGAGTCCGTTTCTTCTAGAAGGGCGTATAATCAGGTTGATGCAAGCTGGAGGTAAGTTCTTTTAAAAGATTTTTGGAAACTTTACGAAATCGTTACGTTTATGTTGTCCGATCTGTCTAGATCCTATTGTTGTGATGTCCCCATAATTATGTCTCCTCATTTTAATTTCATACATTGGTCTGACGAGTCAAGACAACATAAATAGAAGAATAGGCAAACACTTCAATCATTTATCACCCGATTAACTTTTATTTTCTTACTGCGTACAACTTTTAAACGTTATATAAATTACTATGTCGAGAAATGCAATACAATGCGATTGAACAATAACTTTAACTTTAATTACCTAGATATTGGTAAAATAGCGCAGACAGGTTTTATGTGTAATTATTAATTTGTTAGGTATGATTATACAGCATTATAGTTCTCTTTTATGTGTCATCTTCAGCTTACCAAGTTCAAGTAACTAGTTTTTGAAAAAGACGAATGAAGAGTAATTTGAAATTTAAAATCCCTTATGAACAGCCATGTTCGTAATATGACGAGGGTAACACGATCAACTGCTTACATCAAAACCTTCTGGTGAAAAAGTGTCGATTTATATAAGTTTTTTTTTGTGTCAATTTGCGATGGGCGGAAGACCGGAAAAAGTTAAGTGCTCATCCGGGATCGATTCCTCCCCCTCCCGAAAAATGTGTCAGAAGCGCCGGAACACTAATTATTGGACGATCCTATATTGTAGACACTCATTAGAATCGTCTAAAAGAAAGTTGTCCTGAAGTCACATCCTAAACACCATAACGATATGGCTGATATTAGATTTCAATTAGGACTTCTTCCGATTTCAACAATTAATCGGCTATATCGCGGGGACAGTTCACATATTTATGACTCCTCGGTCCCTATCATTGATATCCTTTAACCAGTGATCTTGATAAGTTAACCAATCCATGTTCGATCAATTACTGAATTATTCTCCACTTAATCCTATGGAATGGCCAACCTTCAATTGCGTCGACGGGTTCCTAGAACATTGTCAACTTGTTTTACATTTGCTTAATGGGAATGTCTCGTTAAGTGTAAATTTGGTCCATTCGTATTCCCTTTAATTGATTTTTGTTGATGTATACACAACAGACGACCGTGAAACTCATTGCAACAAAAAGAACAAGTTGCTCATGATGAGCAAATTATATTTCTGTTATATTGCTTCGGCCTATGACATATTTTTCTATCTATTAGTTTAAACTTATTTATTTTTCAACGAATGTAACGGAATATTAAGCACTCGAGATGTCTGCTTACTGGGAACTACATTTGTCCTCGTGCCGATTTGTGGGTAAGTTACGATATTTTTATCCCGCTGCTAAAGGGGCTCGATCTCGGGTATACAGATTTAAGCATTTCTACAATATTCTTAAAATGGAAAGCGTTAGATCCGGCGTCGTTTTAAATAAAGATGAATATCTATATGTTTATTACGCTCTTTTTAGTTTTTATTACAAATTGGTGTCAAACACTACTGGTACAATATTATCATAAATTTATATGATCCGAAAACTTATTCAAGTGTTTCAGTTTTATTATAAATCATATGACATTTATTTGTACGGATGGATTAATTTTGCTGATAAAACAATAAACATAATAGCTTATTCGAATGAGAGAGTATGTGTGTTTTGTGCGATTCAGGTGACATTGAAGATGAATTTCATAAAGTGAAATCTCAATATCCTACAATGTAGCAATTGGTTAGTCTTTGGTGACTGCAGACGCATTTTGTGTATTGCAGCAGGCGACATTTGAAACCCCTGTGACCGAATGAGAAATTGCTCGAAATAACCAATTTTTCCGTTTGTGTCCATGTCTTCTAAAGCTTATGACGCAAACAATAAACCACAATCGCTATTTGCCATTAAATAAAACTGCTGCAACTTGTAACTGGTGCTAATGAGTAAAATGATCATATCCAAATATTAGATCTCTTTCAGGTGAGAACCCTTTCATTTCAATTATTACCTTCATCCACCATCTTTGTTCACTCAAAATACTCACACCATGCCCTATATGCACTCTCCTGAATGATTACCCGTCTTTGTAAGTGACCACTACCACCGTTAGTCACTAAGTCAGTGAGCACCAACGGTCAACCTGACAATCACCAAATTATCCCAGGGATTTCTGGAATTTTATGTCTGGCCTTAAGTAAAATGTATTTATTATTGGGTTGCAAATTTAAGCACAAACTTGAAACATGATTTAATTGGTGATTTGTTTGTTTGAAGTGCAGCAGACGAACATTTAAAACTTTATGGGAAAAATAGAGATAAATACTTGTAATGATTTATGCATCCCTGTGTGATCAAGTTTTCAGGAGTAATTATTGGATAAAAATAATTCAAAATTGTCTTTTGCAGTTTTTCGAAATTACAATGCAATCGTCTGCCGTAAATTGAACACTGTTTGTTTGACGAAGAGTTACGACGGTTCATAATTCATCAATGTTTAGTCAAAAAATAACTTAACTACTGCCTGTCATTCATAAGCGAAACATATCCAAATTTTTAAAAATAAATTAACCACATTAATCCCGGTCACGGCCTGGCGATTTGGATGATTTTTATGTACGTCCCGAAAAAAGGTGTTGTCAAGCTAACGCTTCGCGAGGCATGTCATGAATGTAAGTAGGGTTGTACTGCCAGCATAACATTTTTGTACTTTCTTATAACAAATGAGATAAAATTGGGTTTATTTTGAAGAAATTTCATTGAAAATGGCCATTTTAAAAGGGATTCAGTGGAAAATCCCTTCTTAAAATATACTGCTTTATATGTGTACTGTACGTATAGTCGTGTATTAAAAAGGCAACTGGTAGCTTGCCTTATGTAAGGGACTAAAGGATTTAAACTCACCTGATAATGATTTCGGCGTTACATTTTTCTTATATTTTATTTATGTCTTGTCATAATATGTCAACTCGAGTAATAACGAACGACAGACGATATGTACATTCAACAAAAGTGTTATTGTTTCGGAACGGTAAGTATTAAGCATGACTTCAAACACGTTTAAATGGTAAATGGTAATATTATGAGCCCAAATACTAAAATACCAATCATACCGTTCTCATTTAAGAGATAAACATTTTACATCTAAGCCATTTGTAATCAATGAATGAAGTCGTGATTTCAGTAGATTAATACATAGTATAACATATTCATGAATTATGCGATACAATCCAATACGAAAGCTTTAAGATAAAGATGTGCGTACCTCTAATTTGTAAAAATGATCTTCATATTCACATAACGTTGACAATCCAATATAAAGGGAATACTGCATATCATCTTTTCATTTTTTTTAAATAAAGCAAGACTTAAGACAAATTAAGCTCATGCGTTTTTATTAAATGTGTTCATAACTTACTGATGCAAGATGCGAAATGGACTTTAAAGTCCAGGCACCGCAGGCCCGCTGTGCTAAAACTGCCTGGAAAGTATGTATATGTAGAAACTGAATATAATGAAATAACTATCCCTGTCATTATGTAAGCAGATAACACTATCCTTGGTCGAATGTGTATTTCCTGAAGGCTCAGTTTAGTGATGTATTAGCTGTTCAATTTAATTTAAACTCTATATTTTTTTGTAAATATGTTCAAATTTCCAATTGGTTACAGACGCATTCATTCGCGAGGCTTAAAATGGTGTTTTAAAAAAAAAAGAGAATATGTTACTGGTTTGATGCAAAGTGGGTGTGTTCGCTAAAGTTATCAATTGTTTTAATGAATATATTAATTTTTATATAATGATCCTTGTGAATGGTTGAGTCAAAACTTACTATAGTAAAATATAAAAAAGAAAACACGCACATACATGTAAATAGCTTTTGGTTCAATATCTTCCTTAAGTTAAAAAGATAACGTTAAACATCAGCTGCACCAGAAGAAAAGCACGTAGTCACATGTTCGCAACAAATACGCACACATGAATAGAACTTCATGAGCAACCCGTTCGTTATCACACTTGACAAAATGTGTGCAACTAAAGTAGTTATTATGAAGATGAAATTATTATTCGGAATAAATAACAAATGCAGCGCAAAAACGATGTTACTGTACATTTATACATATACTAGTTGACTACGCTTTCTTTTCGGATGGACTTTTTTCACTTAATTGCTAACATTTATCAATTTGTTCTGCACGTTGAAACTATACATCTTAATATAAGTTTCATCGTACAATACTTTGTGCACAAACTGGTAATAAGAACTTTATTTTGATGACATTTGCGATTAACTTGTTTTTAAATTTATTTCAAAATTCAGGAAAAAATGTACCATGGATATTTTCCTATTTTAACAACAAAATGCAAACAGCAGTGAATCTTCAGCGTACCCAACATGAGAGAAAACCCATATAACACAATGCGGTCCTTAATTAATGACAATACACCAATTGCCAAACAGTGAGACACAACACATATGTACTAGAGACAAGACACATACATATATAACAACGCACAAATGTGATCTAAACTGGCGTCAACCTTAGAACGGCGATTGCAAAGCACTGGGGGTTAAGCCTGTTTAATGGAGCTCAAAACCGTAAACCCAGAACTATGTACGTGAAAGAAACATTGACAAAAATGCCAATGCGGAAAACATAAAGCATACACAAACATGAAACCTGAATAATCTGGGGTCAAAGTCTTAGAACGGTCATTGGAAAATGACATTGGGGCTTAAACCGGTTTCAATGAGCTCAAAACCTTATACTTGTCTCAGAGTTAAACATTTAAGTGTACATACGAATTGACAGCATAGCATCATAGTTCAAAGTAAATAGCAATACAAGATAATATATTTGCATGTAATTTCTTTTTAACTACTGAATTATAATTAGACCAGAACACCGGAACAAACGACGAAACATTCTAAGGAACGACGAAATAAAAGCAAAACGAGTATTGACATCATCTCACCTTTATTAAATCGCTTAAAAGACCTATCATGATATTCTGTTTCAAAAAGTTCAAGTTTAATAATATTAATAATCGAAATTGTATATAAAAAAACATATCATAGCCAGTTAAAATTTAAATATTATGATTAAATAAAAAACGAAGTTCCAAATCTTTAAATTATTTAAACCAGACACTTCTGTTTCAGATGACGTACATGAGTGAAATGTATGTTGTGTTAATACTTAGCAAGATAAAAATGCGTGTTGCATATTTGAATAAAAGTACTCTTGTAATCTGTGTACATATATAAATATAATATATTAATAGATGCTGAGCACATCATTAATTCTTTACATATTCTTTGCAATAGATGCGCTGCACTGCGCGTATCACACAAGCCGGTTGTTTAAATACTAAAATTATTTCAATCAGAAATTTCTGTTTTAGATGACCTACATGAGTGAAATGTAAGGTGTGTTAATCGTTAGCGAGGTACAAGATACGTGTTGCATATTTGAATAATAGTAACCCTGTAATTTGTATAGATATATAAATATTATATATAATAATAGATGTGCACACAGCATTTATTCCTTAAACATTATTTGCAGTTATAGATGCGCTGCACTGTGCATACAACACAAACCGGTTGTTTAAATACTCTCGATTACCATAATTTCGTTACCGTATTGAAGTACATTATTTGTATCATAACAAACTTGTGTACACACTAACGTAGACTTACCTTTACAAATGAGTTTTTAAAACAATGCGCTACGACATCGGATAAATGTATATTTGAATGATTAAATTACATACTGTTGTGGTAATCGAAGAGATAAATATTGAAGGATGTCCTGATGGTGAGCCGATTAGAGATTATTATGCAGCTTTCTTCTTCAACTATGAGCTTATAAGTAAAATAAAATATTACGTTACGTGTTCAAAGATAAAATATAAATTATGTGAAAATGATTTGTTTGATTAAAAAAGACACCAAGTTCATTAAATGTATAACAGTTATGTTCAAAGTGGTAAAATGTTAGGGAAAATTTATGATAAAACGTTTTGAAGCGAACCATTTGAGAAGTAGAAACACTTATCAGGTAGTTAATCAATGATCGCGGATCGTGTGTATTCTTTTAAATACAAGTTATCTTACCTTTGATATCGGGTTAAAAAGTGCACAATCCTCACTTGATTACCTAAAGGAAAAGTAAGTTTCATCAAAGTATCAAAGGCATTTTTGAGAAATTGTAAGATTAAACTTTATGGACTTAAAGAGAGATAGACTGACGTACGTACGGATGGATTGCATGTCGGAAAGTAAACCTATCGTTCCTTTTATTAAACCAATGGGGGACAAATTAAGTAGATTAATGCACTTCATGTTAACAACACAACACTCACATAATAGAGAAAGAAAACTAGCAGCACTTTATCGCAATTGTACAAATAGTTGTTAATTATGTATAGATCAAAGCTTAAGGTTACACACATTTAATATTTGTTTCAAAGTTAACGTTCCAAAATAAGGTTTCAAATTACCTTATTAACGCAAACTAGAGTTGATGATACACAAAAGTGTGCTTTCATGACAACATTTATACATCAAGTTGTAAAAGGAATATAAAATAATTTAAACTTTCAGCTTTTAAGCTCAGTTTTCATTACGATTTTAAGAATCGGATAAAAAACACTCACGTTCGTGGAACTCGTTTAGAAAATTCCGATGTGATGTCTCTAGATTATCAGGAGTTTCCCGAAGTGCCTCTGTAATATTTGGCTGATTTGCATGTTTACATAAAATAATTTGCCTATATTTGTGTTGCTTCTCTATTGTGTTTATTTTTGGGAAGCTATTTATTATTATTTTTTAAACTAACTTATTAAACTTACTGAGGAATTCAAAACACATTAATTTCAATCCGAACATTGAACTAAGCACCGAATGAATCACTGTTTTCCTGTATTTAGAGTATGAGTACAACGACATGCATGACATGACAGGTACAATGCCGGCTTTAGCTTCCTGAACGCCAAAGGTTGCAACACGTGTTACTGCGACAGGAGAGGTGGGGTGTCATGCACTCGGAAGTACTCCTCGTTTTGGTTGTCAGTTAACATAACAGCGTTCCTTGAGTGTATTTAGTTCATAGTAATAAGACTTTACCAAAAATATATATCATATCGAATAAAGTGAACACATATCTGGGTTTTTATTGTATTTATAAATAGTCATGTCCTTTATACATCAGAATAATATAAAATATAAAATAACATTTTTTAATGTCTTGGTTATGAATTTCCTATTTGCATTAATAGATGGTTATAAGTTAACCCTCAGTTCGAAACGGATGTCCGTCTGTCTGTGTTACAACACTATGTCTGTCCATTAGTCCGTTTTCAAATGTGAATCAAGCGATTTCTGTATAATTACTTAAGATGATTTTTACCATTATCAACTAACAGGTCAGTGTTTAACAAAACTGTCCATTAATAACATAATATGTGAACACATACCTTCAACACCAGTAATTAAGATATATATGAGGGAATATTATCTCTTGTTGAAGATTCTTGTGTACACACTGAAATGTAATATTCTGTGTTTACGCACTGATATGGTAGATCCTGTGTTTCGTACACACTGACATTTTAGATTCTGTGTTTCGTTATGAAAGTGTACACATCATGAAGGTATGTCAAGTTATGTCATTTAAATACACGTAACAGCATGCATGGTATTTGGTTATGTCATTTAAATACACGTAACAACATGCATGGTATTTGGTTATGTCATTTAAATACACGTAACAGCATGCATGGTATTTGGTTATGTCATTTAAATACACGTAACAGCATGCATGGTATTTGGTTATGTCATTTAAATACACGTAACAGCATGCATGGTATTTGGTTATGTCATTTAAATACACGTAACAGCATGCATGGTATTTGGTTATGTCATTTAAATACACGTAACAGCATGCATGGTATTTAGTTATGTCATTTAAATACACGTAACAGCATGCATGGTATTTGGTTATGTCATTTAAATACACGTAACAGCATGCATGGTATTTGGTTATGTCATTTAAATACACGTAACAGCATGCATGGTATTTGGTTAAGGAGCTCAATTCAATTTCATGCGTGCTTTTCAGTATCGTGGTCTGACATATTTCAATACTTTTCTTTCGTTAAATTGTATGGGACAAACTTTCCATTATTGCATATATGCTTATACACAGTTGGAAATCAATAAATGTATTTGTTTTATAAAAAATAAATACGGATTGCCTTTGTAATTTGTTTTGACCAAAGAATAAAATCGAAAATTTGAGAATACAAATATACAAGTATACTTCAACTGTAAACATATATTTAACAAAACCTGTCCCGAAGTGAAATTTGATCATAAACCGATGGCAAACAATACAGTGGACTAATTCTTTTCTACACAGTCTTATCACATGTCTGTAAACATGTAAATAAACAGAATAGGCAGCAAATGCAACATACATTAGTTGTTAAATGATGTTTGTTTACTTTCCGACAACGAAATAAGTAGTTGTAAACTCAAGCCTACGTGCACATTTGTTTATTTATTATAGAAATAGGACATCCGCACTTAGGAAAACTATATAGTAAGGGGTTTGATAAGTCCTAAAACTAACATTCGTTTGATTGTTTGTTCTATATATTGACAATGCCATGCCTTGAAGGGCTTATGATGGGTTAAAGTTCGGTATAAAAAGGTGTGGCAGGGCAATTTGATAACATACATGTGTATGTAGCTATGAACACAGACGTAGTTGCACGTGTGAGTATAAATTAAAATAAACACGAAGGTACATCACCAAACAAGGGGACGCAAATAGCACCACATGCGCTACTTTACGAGTTGTTACTCTGACGAACAGTAGGTTTAAGGCTAACTTTCATAACACACGTTATTTCTGATAACGTATGTACTTTGTATGATAACAAAAAAGCGAATAGTGTTGAGACATCAGGAGAACACCTAATATGATTGTGTAGCATCGAATACTTCTGTCCAAGTTCATGAGTAAATGTACATCATATGGACGCGAAAAATACTACATTCAGAAATGGCGGTCCTCTTCACTGAATATTATGAATTTGCCTATACAATAACAACGCTTTGAATTTTACATCGCTTTTTAAGTATGCGTGTTTCTTTTATTTCTTTATCAACAAACGCATATCATAAACTATAGTCAAATTTTACTCAAATAACATTACATAATATCAGCGTTTTAATCCTATTTGGCGTCCTATTTAGGAGGAATTCTTTTAACGACTTGACTCGCTGGAGCAGCCTTAATACATGCATGAATCTTAAATTGGGATTTTGAATTTCAAAACAAATCTAGTGTTTTCAGAAACAGTTTTGTAACTTGTTTGCTACTTTTTTATATTCCCGTTCATCCTAGTATTAAAATATGTGAGTGCGGAAGACACCCGCAAAGTGTTTACTCCATATTGTAAATTGTCCCTAAATATTGCTCCTGGTCCGTTACTAATGTATTTGTTTGATAATCTTCCTATTGCTATGTTTGCATAGTTTTAATTTACTTATGTTTTGTGTATATCATGTGTAAATCCAGCAAGTGCAGGAAATAAATATTTGAACAGTTTTTTTACGAAAGGATTGGCTTCTATGTACATGCTTGCATTGTAGTGTGTGTTCTCAAGATTTATTTGATCTTAACCTTAAGGCCGGTTTAAACCCAAATATTTTGCATAAATCGGACCGATTGATGTTTTCCAATTTTTTTAATATATTTCATGATATAGTGTTACATTTATTGTCTCGTTTTGAATAATACTCAACACTGGTAGCAAAAATGTATCCACACACAAGATTCAGTTTTGAATGGTATACATTTAAAAAATCTGCCGGAATGTATACAGTATCATACGTTTAATTTTTTCAAACAACACATGTATTTTGTTAACCATAAATATTTCCAAAAGCCACAGAATACTTACTTGCCAGCTTGTTTGATATTAACGACATGGACATGTTCGTTAAGATTGTCCTTGTTATTTATATGGAATCTGATAAAACATACATTGATCAAACCTATGACCCAACTGCATGCATGCTGAACTTTTGAACAACAATTAATTTAAATGCTACCCCACTTTGATACCCGTTCTGCAATTCTAAATAAAACTTACCAACTCTACGTACAAACCCGAATGTTATTAGTCTTAGTAACAAGCCAGACATGTCTACGGTTCAACGCCATTAATTTGACGCACATCATAACACACAATAATGATTTAATGTTAAAATAAAATCATCAGAGCGATTCGTGATTTAACTCATACCTGTATTTTAAAATAATTCATTCAATCGTTAGTCAGAATGTTGCATTTATGCGACTCTTTAAAGTATTAAACCATTGAGATATTGTTAGGACTTTGTCCGCCCGTTCACACAAATTATTAAATAAACGGGTTTTCATTAAATCAAACCGAATAGCTTTTCAACGCATTGTTTATTCCCCAGTAAAAAATGCAACTAAACGCAATATAAATCTCTTAATATAAATGTATTTATGTGTATTCACTATTACTTCCTTATGTTTCAAGTGTTTTATTTTATTGACAACGTATGTTTATTATTTTAACTTATAATTAATGTCTAAATTTAAGTTGTATGGAAGATGTTACTCAAAGATAGATTTTTTCGTATGAGAAAATCTCAGCAATTTGAACTTCTTTCAATGGCACACTGCGCCTTGTCCCGGGCTCATCGGCACACTTCGCCTTGTGTTGGGCGCATTGCACAGAGCGCCCGCCACAACAGAAGGAAAGTACTCAGTAGGGATGCCAACACATACAAGTTCTAGGGTAGATTAACTAATACAATACAATATAATCCAACGACAATAACATTAGACAATATCAACACCTCAAAAGAGCGTGTTCTCCCATTTCCATTTGAATAAATTTCTTAAGAAATACTTGGAAAATCAATGAACAACGCTACCTAGCATGTAAACGTAGCTTACCATAACCTGACAACGATCATCGGGTACAGTAAAAATCAAGATGGCTGCCAATTCATCCATAACAGCGTGTGTTAAGCTTTAGATGGAAAAATATGTGGATTACACCAGCTGTAAGTGGTAACATTTACCAAAAATATGAAAAATAGCACTTTAAATTGAAAAGCAGAGATACTATTTTATTTGACTGACGAAGCAACTTATGCCTTAAGAAACAAATGTCTGCCTTGCCAACAGGAGGTAAATACAAGTACTTTTAAACACAGGAATAAACACACCAAACTGATTCCAATCTGTATATGTAATTATATTGACTGGTCATTGAGTATTAAATTGGTCAGAAATAATTATTATGTGGCCAGGCTATACTGGACAACAATATAGGGAGAGAAGATTAAATAATGCGACTAGAAATTAAGGTAAGAACTTAACAATTCATAATAATAGCTTACACCATTACAATATACTGATTAGAACTGGGGTCCAACATCACCCCCTGTCTTTTATGGCAACCTCCCATTGCCATATAAACAACATTATTATATTATAGAAGCAATTTCGTACACTTAAAGTGTGAACACTTGAATGAGCCTATACGGTATCCGTTTTCTAAAAAAAATGTCATGTCACATAACAGTTCATGACATACCATAAAACAGTCCAATTACTTTAACTTCTTCCAGGCTTCTGCAAACCATTTCGGACGGTTTGTACAAAGATGGAATTTGTTCGTATAAGGAATCTTGGCTATGTATACTACTTTTGATAGCACACTGCGCCTTGTGCCGGGCGCATTGGCACACTGCGCCTTGTACCGAGCGCATAGACACAAACAATTTTGCGCCGGGCGCAGAAATCACCGTGCCCTTCACAGATGCTCAGAAGGGATGCCAAAAACATACAAACTATAGGGAAGATTAACTAATACAATACAATATTATCTAACTACACTAATATTAGACAATATAAACACCTCAAAAGAGCGTTTGCTCCCATTTCCATAAGAAATGCTTGGAAAATCAATGAACAACGCCACGAAGCATGTAAACGCAGATGACCGTAACCTGACAACGATCATCAGGTACAGTACAAATCAAGATGGCTTCCAATTCATTCATAACAGCATGTGTTAAGCTTTAGGTGGAACAATCTATGGATTACGCTAGTTGTACGTGGTAACATTTACAAACATATGAAAAGTAGCACTTCAAATTGATAGACATAGATACTATTTCAATTGACTGACGGCGAAAGTTATGCCTTTGAAATAAATGTCTGCCTTGCCAACAGGAAGTAAATAAAAGCAATATTAAACACTAGAATAAACACACCAACCTGATTCTAGCCTATATATGTAATTCAATAGACTGGCCATTAAGTACTTAATTGATCAGCAATAATTATTATGTGGCCAGGCTATATTGGACAACAATATAAGAAGAGAGCATTCAAATGTCACTAGAAATTAAGGTAGGAACTTACTTCATAATAATAGCTTACATCATCAAAATAGACTGATTGACACTGGGGTCCAACATAATTAATTTGTTTAAAATGAGACGTCTCCTTAGCTGCCCTTACCATTTGAATCGCAAAGATATAATATTAAAGTTTATTTACATTTTGTAATCAATTATTGCACTTAATGCGAATTTATGCTTGTTTTTCATATGCATATTCAATTTTTTCAATGTATATCAAGGCATTTGTATTAGTCTGCTTGTATTAAGTTACAACGTATTGTACAGGCAATCACCTTTTGCTTTTAATGAAAATGCATTACAGAGCATGGTTATAAGTCAAAAACTACAGTTTTTTTAACAACTTACTAAAATAAAGATTAACTAATATGTTATTGATATATAAATTACACATATAGACTATGTTGTTCACAAATAAAGATAATTAAATAATATGAAGTGAACTATAATAGAGGCACGTACGTCTATGGCTGTCCCTTGTAGATAATTTAATATTAATTAGGTACAATGAAAATCTGCTTTAGACTTTAGACTTAACTTTAGCATCATGTAATTAAGTGTCTGAAGGCACATCATTTGATATTATTTTTTTAAATATAAAAGATCAGCATTGCAATAATAGGGTTTATGCAACTTTATTGTTAAGCATATATTCAAGGTGCAGAACTTATTGCCGTCCTCGAAAGACGTTGCCTTAGTGGTGACGCTCTGCGCAAATATGTAATGTTGATAAATCAAGAAGCGCGTACACGAGCTTGGCAAATAAATATCAATATAATATGAGGAATATTGACTGACTTGCAGCGGTCTCGTACCTAAAAATCATATGAAAATACTCACCACACGTAATAACAATTTGAATTTGTGTTTCACTATGAATAACAATGCCAGAAACGTCAAAGACGACGTCTTACATAAGTATTTTGATACGTGCACATTTTAAAATTACACTGTGCACATAATACCGTCAAATGCCTTAAATAACGCAAACTAAATGTAAGTCTTAAATATGTTAGAACACAATCACATCAGTGTATGTCACATGTTATGAATTAAAACTAACACTTCATCATATATTACATTCCGTCAACTGCAAGAAATACAGAAGGTTAACTCTTGACCTCCTATGATAAAAATATCTTCAATACATTCGTATTAATGCAGATTTTATTCACAACCGTTTTTCGTGTACAACCGTCTTAAATATGTATGAGCTGTGTTTGTCGATTGAAAGTCAGATTACAAAATGAACTATCGTTTCCTAATTGTAACATGTTTATTATTGAATAATACAATCTTTTAGCAATATGGAGATAACAAAGTTTCTGAGATATTTAGATTGTGCTTAAATATTGTTCAATGTAAGAATCTAAATATTTATGCTTTAAATTATATAGAATATCGTTCGGGATAATCGATGACAGCACCGTAACAATACCAATAGTTATTTTTTAAGTTCACTTGATTAATCAACTAATATAAATGCGAACTATAGTATTGAATCTTAATAATTAGATTGGCACGTTAGACATATATGACATGCATCTGGTGATATTGTTTGAAAAAACAACAACGACTCCTATGTTATTTAAAATGAACACACATGAAGGTCGTTCGGGGACAGCATCATGCCAGCATACTGCGTTTTCGTTTTCATGGCCTGCAAGAATACAAGTTGGCAAAAAAATGATTCTTTTCATTATGAAGCGATATATTTTGTTAAAGCATGTATAAGATGCTTGTTACAAGAAATACTAGCTGAATCAAGTGTTTTAGATATGAAGTTCAAACCGGCGATGTTAATATTTAATAATTACCTTATTTTTCGTTCATTCTATGTTCAACTGATTATAAATCGTCGCTTTCAACAGGTTGCTTGATTTCTATTTTACAAAGCAACGTACTTAAATGTTAATGTTAATTTCTTACCATATTTTATTAAACTAATTCAAACATGGTATTTTATGAGCGAGCTGTAGTAAAGACTGAATGGTTGTTTAAAGAAAAAAAAACGATTTTAGAAAATATGATGAATGCTTTCGTGTTTTGAATAACCCAATATATTATATGCATTTCAATAAAGGGTACCATCAAATGTAATTATACAAGATAATTGTTTTACCATTGCATACCTATGTATGTAGACATGCAAACAAGAATTAGAAATACTCTTTACGAAAGGCGTAACTGATCATCGTTCGAAATTGCATATAGTCGTTTGCCTTCGATTTTATTGTGTTGTCCATTTTTCATTTAGATTAATTTCCATACCACCTACGTTTATTGCTAAATCATAAGTTTTAGTATAAACACATCTCAGTGATCATTGAGGTTGTGGTCCATATGTTTTGCAACTGTTATTTTGATTAGATAATATCAAAAATAGTTCATATAAAAATCAACTTATGAAATACTCTAACATGTATCCCTTCATTGAGTTAACATGGAAAAAAATAATTGATCATGATTTTAATGAATATAAGCAGCATCAATATCATGTCATCTGTTGGACGAGTGATTACATGATTAAACTTTATCCTCAGTAGACACATAACGACTCTCAAACCTATAGTCTAAATCTGTGTGTCTGATACTTATACAGTGAGGATGTCGGGTAGATACACGGCAGATTCGTATATTTATTTTATGAACACGAATTCATCTTTACATAAACACTGCGGAAAAAAGTAGAGCAATTTATAAACAAATAATATAAAAACATATTTTAAAATATGGAAGTAGTATGCGGACTGGATATTGGAATTGCTGTTTTCACAAAAACACGCAAAGGTTCAAAGCGCTTGTCACTTCCGTTTGTCGGCATAACACTAAAGCGTTTGTTTCAGAAATACAATTTTGCCATTAATTTATCTGTTGTAAGATTGTGTATATCCGGTATAAAATCAACTTATTTGTTCGCAAAACTGTTACTTCTCGACTGGTTATTAGTTGTTTTTCGTATATTAATCAACAAACAGAATACATATATTTCAGAGCGACATGTATTCAAAATAACTTTTATGCATAGTAGGGGTAATTAACTACGTACAAGAAAAAACAACATCACACGTATTCGTTGAAGACTCAATTTAATCTTAAGAGTGATGGTACATATTAACATGAACAAATCACTGGACTTATATCATAAAATGCAACATTTCGTTTAATAAAGACATTCGGACATGTATACCGGACAATTATCATGTTACTGCATAATAACAGTGATGTCCAATATCCAACACGTTTTGTGTGTGTATGTTCATTACTTATTAAACAATAATAAACTAGCTGGCCCTCAACTGACAAGGTTTAACAATAACAAACTAAATGACCTCGAACTGAAAAGGTTTATACTATAATAAACTAGCAGGCCCTAAAAACGACAAGGTGTAAAGTATAATATAAACGAGCTGGCCCTAACGCACAAAGTTTAAACTGTAATAAACTAGCTGGTCCCCAACTGACAAGGTTTAGACTATAATAAACTAGCTGGCTCCCAACAGCCAAGGTTAAGACTATAATAAACTAGCTTGCCTTCAAGTGACAATGTATTAACTATAAAACTAGCTGGCCCCCAACTGACAAGGTTGATACTATAATAAACTAGCTGGTCCCAACTGACAATGTTTTAATTATAATTAGCTAGCCGGCCCAAACTGACAAGGTTTAGACTATGATGAACTAGCTGGCTCCCAACTGAAAAAGTTTAAACTTAAATGAACTAGCTGGCTTCTAACTGATAAAATTTAGACTATAATGATCTAGCGGGACATCAACTGGCAAGCTTAAGACAATAATAAACTAACTGACCCCTAACTGACAAAATTTATATAATAATAAACCAGCTTGCCACCAACTGACAATAAACTAGCTGGCCCCCAACTGGCAAGGTTTAGACTATAATAAACTAGCTGGCCCCAACTGACAAGGTTAAGACTATAATAAACTAGCTTGCTCCAAACTGACAAGGTTGAAACTATAATAAACAGGGTTGATCTCAACTTGCAAGGTTTACATTATTAGAAACAAGCTGGACCTCAACTGAAAAGGTTTAAACAATAATATACTAGCTGGTCCTAAAGTAACAAGGTTTACACAATAATAAACAGGCTGGGCATCAAGTGACAAGGTTTAAACTATAATAAACTAGCATGTCCTCAAGTGACTTGGTTTAAACTATAATAAACTAGCTTGCCGTGAACTGACGATGTTTAAACTATAAAAAAAACTAGCTGGCCGCTATCAGACAAGGTTTAAACTATAATAAACTAGATTATCTTCACCTGAAAAGGTTTAGATTGAAATAAACTTGCTGAACCTCAACTGACAAAGTTAAAAGTATAATAAACGAGCTGACAAGCAACTGTCAATGACAATCAACTGTCAAGGTTTCAACTTTAATAAAAAAGCTGGTCATAAAATGACAAGTTTTAAACTAAAATAAACTAGATGGTTTTTAACTGACAAGGTTTAAACTATAATTAAATAGCTGGTCCTCAACTGACAAGGTTATAAAAAAATAGCTCGCTGTCAACTGACAAGGTTTTGACTGTATTAAACTGGCTGGCACCCAACTGACAAGGTTAAGACTAAAATAAACTAGCTCGCACCCAGCTGACAAGGTTTAGAATAGAATAGACTAGCTGGTCCCCAACTGACAATATACAGGCTATAGTGAACTAGCTGGCTGCATACTGAAAAGGTGTGGATAATAAAAAATCTAGCTGACCCACAACTGACAAGGTTTAGACTATAATTGACTAGCTGATACACCACTGACAAAGTTTAGACTATAATAACCTAGCTGACACCCAATTGACAAGGTTAATGCTATAATAAACAAGCTGACAAGGTTAAGACTATAATACATTAGCTGAAACCCAACTGACAACGTGTATACTATAATAAACTAGCCGAAACCCAACTTATAAGCATTAGACTACACTAAACTAGCTGGCCTCCAACTGACAATGTTAAGACTATAGTTAACTAGCTGACACCAACTGACAAGGATTAGACTAAAATAAACTAGCTGACACCCAACTGACAAGGTTTAGACTGTTATTAAGTAGCCCCCCCCCCCCAATTAACAAGGTTTAGACTATAATTAACTAGCTGGCCCCCAACTAACAAGGTTGAAGCTATAATAAACAGACTTGACCTCAGCTGACAATGTTTACATTATAAGAAACAGGCTTGTCTTCAGCTGCAAAGGTTTAAACTACAATAAACAGTAAGGACCTCAACTGATAAGGCTTAAACTATAATTATCTAGCTGTTCCTCAAGTGACAATTTTCAAACTATAATAAACTAGCTGGCCCTCAATTGACAAGGTTTAAACTATAATGAACTAGCTGGCCCCCATCCGACAAGGTTAAAATAATAAAAGACTAGCTGGACCTTAACTGACAAGGTTTAAACTATAATAAACTACCTGACCCTAAACTGACAAGGTTTAAACTATATTATACCACAGTCGCAAACGCATGCATATTAGAATGAGAAGGGAGCTTACCCTGGGTTATTACCCCGATATACCAACGGTTGTTTAAAGAGACGTCACTTTGATTGTCCGCGCACTGTTTATGAATGAAGACGACGTCATTTGATTAATATGATTATAGGTGCTACCTAATTTACGGGCAAAAGCTGTTTAAGTCTTTTTGATAACCATGTATTTTTAATAAATATATGGACATGATTGTGTTCAAAATATAATAAGTGTTGCAATAATTAAGTAATGCACCCAAAAAATCAATCTTAAAATGAGTTACATGTTCCAAGCTTAAAGATCTAGCATCTTATTTTTATTTTTTTCTAGCCACAGGAATTTAAAGCTGGTTCGGTGGCTGTGGTATAGTGGATGGGGTGTCTGCTAACTGGCTTAGTCACTGGGAGGTCTCTGTATTGATACCTTAAGTGGGAGCATTCTTTTGATAACCCTAAAGACATACTATGGCGTACCATATGGGTTGAAAGTCAAGAAGACCTACAAGTTAAAAAGAGAAATGTATGTCGAAGTACAATAATTGTACGTCGACATACACATATTAAATACACTTCGAAGTATATATTTGTACGTCAAAGTACAATTTGTACTAAAACATACATGTTTGTACTTCTACGTACACATTTTCTGAACAGCCAATCAAAACACTAGTTTCTTAGCCGCTTTTCCTTAAGATTCATAATAAATGTTAAAAATCTGTTTTTTAATTGAGGACAAAATGAATAAAAATATCAGAATGGCAAAAAAAAAACACATAGAAGTTTCAAGTATTTAATGCATTGAAATAGATTATATACAAATTTGAAGAAGATTCAATTGTTACCTTTTTTAAATTAAAATATTCAGCATATTGTGAGTAATTATTGATCATGCAGGGCTGAGTATCACGACCGTCCAGCGCATTACTGTGTAGGAAATTCCCAACGGTAACCTAACAGTTACCAAGCATTAACGGGATAAATAAATAATGTATTATAACCTCGTATTTTGTGATAACCATAACTTGCATAAGTCAGAGGTTAATTCCGCCACACCAGGTCAATAAATACGCACAATATCTATGAGTAAGCGGTCGATAGTCGCATAATTTGGTATAAATTATAATAATAATAATGTTTAATAAATACGCACAATATCTATGAGTAAGAGGTCGATAGTCGCATAATTCGGTATAAATAATAATAATAATAATGTTCAATGTCAAATATCTCTAAAAGCAACAGACGTCCGGTGTCTTCTGATTGGCTAACACTCAAGGGTCGGTGAAAATTGTAAGTTGAAGTACATTTCTCGTTCTACCTATTAGGTCTTGTAGACTTTCGATGTCATGGTACGTCATATAGACACTAAGTACTGGTCCTACCCAGGAAACAGTTTGTTTCATCAAATGTCTCAATTCAACTTGACAGCTTGCTAAAGCAGTTGCATTTAGCATACAGTACACTGATTTAACATAATCAAAATCATGTGATGTGTCAAATCAATTTAATTGACAAATTTGACAGGATATTTTTTAATCCAATAAGTTTTAGACTGGCAAATAACACACACTACATATTGAAAGCCATATCTGGAGCTTTCGTCTGTATATCACTGACTTCATCAGAAGAATGATTTCTACTGTTGGGAAACGTTAACACCACTAATTGTCTTCTTTTTTATTATCAATGTATAATTATGTGTAACAGCATAACAACATACTTGTTTTGCAATTAAAATATTTAATAAATACAGGTATCTTGCAGGTTTCTAATTTTCTTTCGCAAACTATTGTTGAATAGTTTAAATTTTGTCGCCACTAAAAAACTAGCCATTTTGTAGAAATTCTGAAATCACAGTCTAAACTGCATACACATGGCTCTATAGTTACAATTTGAATGCAAATATTAGAATGCATCATGTTATATCATCCATATTTTTGTATTATAACATTCAAATAACACATAACACAGTACATATATAAAAAGGTATGTGATATTGTGTGGAGATACAAAACACTTCACATCATTTATTTGCACATAAAATAATAGTTACAAAATAAGTAAAACTAAAACACTGTCATCAACCTTCATTTCAAGAATATTTACGTTTATGAAATTACAAAGTGGTGTTATTATATTACCTTTTACAAAATTAACATTGCTGGTTTTGTACTAGCCATAAAACATTTATCATGGATTAACAAGTAACAACCAATTTATTAATTACACAATAGAACGGATATCATATTAATTGCATTATGCATTTACTAAACAAGCTATTTGCTACTCTTTAGAATTACACTATCTTACTAAAAATGATCACAGGTACTTAGTGCTTTTACATACTTGTGGTAAGTTTTGTATTACTAGTTTGACAATTATCGGCAGACACTTGTCAATATACAGACAAAATTTGTATGGGAACTTTAATATTTTTTCAGCATAATTGCCTTCAAATTGTTGATTTAACAACCCTTTGACATTGTTTTCACATCTGATCTTATTATACCATAGCTGATTTTTGTTTATATATAGACATATATAGACTTTTCAAAGTTCTATAAAAGTTCACACATGTTCCATCCAAGTAAACCAACAGAACCAATAAAGATCACCACAGATAATAACTGTGTGTATAGCTTGGAAATTTCGATAGTTCAGGAATCCCTCCTTTGTTGATTTCTGTTAACCTAAACAGTCAGTTTTGCTGGATAGAATGGCTTGTATGATGCCCAGCTGGCAGCTCTTGCCTTGGCAGTACAGCTTCTAAAAACGGAAAACCAACAAATATCTTAAATTTTGATCAATCATGCAGACAATTTATAATTGTCTTGTGTTTTTTTTGTTGATTTCGAATGTGGAAGATTTTTTACGCAAGATTGTGGTACGAAAATCCAACGGTATCGGATTTTGTGGTTTTAGGCCTAAACTAATTATAGTGATATGTAACCTTTTGGGATATCGGTAAAGTGCGAGCAGACGAGGTGTAAAAACGTTTAAAATTAAAGCTAAAAGACTAAAAAGTTTGATCGGAATATCTTTAAATTTTGTGAATAAATGTGTTTCTGGTGGATAACAACGAGAACTAACCAAAATATTGCTAATGGTCACACGTAAAACTTCTTTCTGAGAGCGAATGGAAAATGCGTCACAAATTCTGACAAATAAACAGTAGGGTGTCGTTATTGAAATACCGCGAGAACACTGGAAGAATAGAGATGCCAACTATAATGTTTAAAACAAATATTTTTTTTAACAAGCGTTTGTGATTTGTCTGGATAATAATAATAATAATAAGATATCGAAAGGATCAAAGCAAATAAATTCGACAGAAATCTGCGATTCGGCAATATATTAAAGACGGGTTATGTTCACCTAAATTGTGTTTGGTAAAGACTGTCATTATATGTAGTGAACCAGTCTTCGGCTTATACCCACTGAAGAAGAGCATTCAGGGGAGATAATTGAGTAATGACTTAATTCTGGAACGGTTGCGAAGAAAAACAAATAATGCGAGAATATTTAGTGCAATTCGCTACACAATTATGATGTCATTGATATAACTTTTCTAGAGGTAGGTATTTACATGTGATTTAGCATATGTCAAAGTGTTTTTGATTTTTTAAGTTCATTAATAGCATCGCGAAAATATATGTCGCGTGGCAAATTTTTTTGAGTCGCATCCCTATATGGTATTCTTATGTAATTTTATGGTCTAAATTTCCATATGTATGAACGGTCAACGCCCGCTTCGCGGGCTTTTGCCCGTATTATTGTGGTGGTGACGTCATGTTTTCGTGGTAAAAGGGAGGACGTTCGTTTAATATAATTCTCATTTATAACCTTTAACTCGCGAATAACTTATTAATAAAATTGTGTAAGAATCGAAATAATTGACGGTTTTCAATGTTGATTATTTCTTAAATAAACTAGCTGACCCTCAACTGACAAGGTTTAAACTATCATAACCTAGCTCGTCCTCAGCTGAAAAGGTTTAAACTAGGATAACCTAGCTTGCCTTCAACTGACAAGTTTTTAACTAATATAAACTAGCTCGCCTTCAACTAGAATATAATAACAAGATGAATCTCAAGTGACAGATTAATACAATAAAAACCAATCACTTAAACTTTATAAAGTCGTGGTTATATATTACTTACTCGTGTAAACAGTGTATTAAGTCGTGATGACGAGATAAGCGAATCGCCGTATCGACTAATTTAGCAATGTGAACGGTATACCCCATTCGTGGTAACGACTTAATTAGTCTTGTTGACTTATAACTATATAGACAATGAATTAAATAGTAATTGGGAACATAATAACTAAGATGTTACAACGATACAATCAATAAATCAAAATAGTACAGTTTGAATTGCAAAATTGTGGAAACAACGTAAATTCAAACGGAATGCCACTGTGAGTTTCTAGTTAAGACATCAATCATACAATAGCTTATTATGATCAGTATTACTTTATAACGAAAATTGTCTCACTCGAGAAATGCATTATTTAACGGACTTAATGCCTTACAGGGTTTGTTAAGCTACAATGACCTGTTTTAATGCGAACAAATGCCCAGTTCAAATACAGGTGAGGTAAACATTTGTTTTATTCATTATTCTTTCTAACATGTGAAGATTCTTGAAAAAAACTTTAGAATAAATATAACATATATTTTAGTTAAAAAATGCATTGACATAATGACAATTGGAAAATTTCCAAAATATGGCGGGGTATATTCACCAAAACATGCATTTAATGTCTTTACATGTAGGCGGTAGAGTATAAGGCGATGTGTTTTAACGACGCCTTTTATTAAGTAATTATAAATGTAGATCAAAAGCTTAAATTAAACGTGGTAATAAAGTGGAGTTGTTATTTCATTTCAAATATGAAACTTATAGTTTATTATGTTATCACTATGTTTATGATGCGCACAGCGCCTGCCAGGCTAGACAACCAATGTGCTCCTTGTGCATAAACATGTTTCAATACCGGATGGTGAAGGGTTTAGGAACATGAACATTATACAACTATCATTCATGATCGTTTGTAAATCTATTATATAAAGATAATAAATAATATGTTTGGTATATATATACGTTGCGTTCGTAATTATTAAACACATAAATGCACGCTTAACCGGATAAAGAAGTATCACCAAAATAGAAAACTTCAAAAATTCATTTATTATATATATATTTTAATAATGTAACTGACCCATTAAATGAATTTCAAAATGATGGCATTGTTAAATATGTTTACTTTGCTTTCATTACAAATTTTACCTGTGTATGTATAACAGGTAGAAGTATTAATATAGTGTAGAATCGTATAATCATCACGTGGTTGTATCACGCGCGCGCTTTATTTCAAATACACCAAATTCAAGCTTTTTGTCGAAAGTAGGAACAACATCTATTTGGGACCGGCTGGGCCAAGGTATGTACTAATTGTGTTCAAAAATACAATTGCTGACCCTAATTGATAACTGGCTTCTATGTTCTGAATGCGGGTCCATTGTTTAATTGACATTTTGCAGTCGCAAACGGTTACGTGCCGTGCTTGAATAACAGGCATTGTTTGATTAATTGACATTATTGGGTATACAGTTTTAATTAAATGTGTCCCAGTACCACGATACGCAATTAATTAAAAAAAAGAACATGCCACGAATTAAGTTGCAACGAAATCGTCGTTTTTAAAAAAAATGTTAATTTCATACTGGCGAATCTTATAGTTTTTTGACATCACGTTTTGTTTTACTAAAATATAATTATTTATAAGATATGTATTCGAAACAAGGACCAATCGTACCATTATCTATCTAGTTTTTACTGAGATTTTAAATTTATTGTGCTTTTGTCTTGTGCTGTGGAGAGTGGAGGCGGATTAGCCGGAGGAAACCCAACCTGTTCTGTACAGTTACCACTTACAAAGCTCACATGCGTCTGGATCCCGTGTCGCCTCGGTTGGACGAATTTTGAAGAACAGCTGCAATTTCCAGCTTGATGTAGTCTTGTGTTGTGGATTGGGGGGAGCCGGGCTATCCGGTGAAAATCCCACTTTTCCGGTTTGGTGACCATAACCACACTCACATGCTTTCGGAAACTGGGTTTGAACTTGTGTCGCCTAGGTGAGAAGCACGTGCACCAACCACGGTTCGAGATTTTGAAGATCGGAGCGATCACGGTAGAATGAAGGCAATATGCTGTTGTGCAGGTCCCATGTCGGACCGATGTAAATATTCGATATTTGGCCAATACACAGAAGTTGTATCGATATCGTTCCAATATAAACATGTTTTCTTGATGTGTTATTCAGTTTGTAATTTTCACCATACACAGCTGCGCAAGACATTATAAACTTGTAAAACCATATGTCGTTTACAGATATGATCTGCACCATATACATTACGTCGTACACTGCTCTGTTTGACTGTATTTAAGATTTAAGTTTAAACAAATCGTGAGAAAATTATAGTTTTTGCAAATCTTAAACATGGTTCTGTTAATTACTTTTCAAGTTCGTAGCTATATTATATACAGTCATCCAAATGAAGAAAACGATATATAAACTTTTCAGTTATTCACAACGTAAATCAGCTTTATTACAACATTAGTGGATCCAATCGCCAGATAAAGTGCTAATTTGAATGAACATAAAATGCCTAATAGCTACTTAACTACAAACTACAGTTTATCTGATGAATATTAACTTTAATTTCGTTCCAAAGAAAGATTTTATATATATTTTAAACTTGTTTTGGAGAGCCGAAAATTGTTTCGATGTGTAAGAACATAATTATGTGAACATAAAAAGTGGGACATTTGTGATCAAAGCACATGTAAATTTAACATTAATTACAAACAGTATATGCCTTTTTTTAAATTATGATTTGATTAACTTTCATTTTCAAGTAACGTGTCTTCTGCACTTTTATTTTAGTTTGTTATTGATCAAAGTTTACAATGTTCATAACGTTAAGACGGTCATACAGAGTACATTATATTAAGATTTGAATGTATCGAATAGTATATTGCTATTTTATTCATATGATTTTTAAGCATTTGCGATTTAAAAGGTATTCACAAGTCAGTCAGTAAAAAACGAAAAACGGTATATCCGTAGTGCAAAGAACATATAAACACCTTGAACGTGTATTTGTTTAAAATATAAAGCAGTGATTCAAAATGCCCGGCACAAATGCAGAGTTGCTAAACGTTTATTCGTATTTTCTGAAACTGTATATCCTCTGATTCAATCATTTATAATGTAAAAAAGAATGGTTTTATTGTATCGTTACGTTATATCATATGAATGTTCCTGTAGTGTCGTTATTATAAGCTAGCCAACAATACGATACGTTTTTTAGTTTGTCGCTTTAATAATTGAATAACCTGTCAGATCCTCCTAAAAACTCCATCTACAAATGTGACTACATTTTTAATACAACGAGCATGTTACCCATTACTTATTTTTAACGATATGTGTACTTTGTGAACCAAAACACAAACTAGGACTGACAATAGGAGATTCAAAACATACCAACACTCCAAATCGGTTATTTAATTGACCGACTAACAAAGTAAGCCAAGAACTGATCTTTGATTAACTTTTTTTTTTTGAACTCCTATCAATAGATCACAAACGAACTGTTTATTTGTTCGTTGCCTAATCGTTAGAGTGCTTCCCCCACGGATCAGGAAGTTGGTAATCCCAGTCTCGCACTGGGCGAATTGTGATGTAGCCGATTGTTCAACACCTTTTTATACACGCATGCCCCGATTCGAACTGGATATATTAGGAAGAAAAACATTCTGATAATTTCCTAAACATTAGGTCATAATTTTTGACTTCTATAGTGGTTACACTTGGTTTCACATCTTTAACCTACTGGCTTAGTTTACAACATGTCTTATTTGCTTTCATAAAGATTGAATCATAAATGCGGCATATATAATAGTCATAAAATTTTAATAAGATTTGACATAGTGACCTAGTTGATTACACATATGACCCACCTACAAATACTATCTAGATCGTGTTTAAGTTCAAATTCTGGCAATGTGTCATCAAGATTGAGAAAAAAAGCTCAAAGTGTGGTTAAAATGCAAAAGTTGATCACCGCAAGACGAAGACAACAAACATGGTGTGATCACAAAAGATAAACGTTAGATCGTCTATCTCAGGTAAGCTAATCATATTAAATTTATACTATTAACATTAAAACCACTATCCGGAAATTAATGTATATGAAATTGAGACATATAATTTTAACACTGACCTTTGACAGCGGAGCGTAAACAATTTTATGTGACACATCTGACATGGGGATTACACATGAAGTTATCTGAACGTGCCTTGAGTCATTAACAAAAAAATACAGAGCAGAAACAATAATTGTTAAACTTTTATTTTTAACTGTGATCTTGACTTTTCAGCGAGGAAATTGGTAGGTGAACGCCACATATTGTTTTGTCTTAAGGATACAAATCCAAAATTATATGTATGTACTCACAAATCTAAAAATTACACATCGGACCTAAAATATTTGAACGTTAACATTAAAATGTGACATAAAAATCCTTAGTTATGCTTAAATCTATGTGTACAAGTTACAAAACATAAACACTAATTTATAAATTTTGACCTTGTCTTGTAACCTTGACTTTTCATCTAGGAGCAGGGATGTTATATGTGTTTATTATACCTCACATTTATTCACAATGCCAAACTCCCATAGGCCATCGTTACATAGAAATACTGTCAGACAGCGGGAAAAAAATTACTGTCCAAAAAATACAGTCGCCCGCTACCTTAGCAATCACGTGCCATCAGCGAGAAAAAATTTACTGTCCAAAAAATACTGTCGCCCGCTACCTTAGCAATCACGTGCCACCAGCGGGAAAAAATTTACTGTCCAAAAATACTGTCGCCCGCTGTCTTAGCAATCACGTGCGCAATGGTAAAAAATGATACTGTCCCATTCGCGCAGTACGCAGTTATGCATTTCCGTTGTATTTGGATGATTAAAATATCAATTGCAGCTGAAACTGTGCTGTAGAATAGATTAATGCCATTACTTAAGCTTTGACAGGAGTCATGAAAAAAATCAAATGAGTATAAACGACATGCTAACCTCACTGGCAACTTTAATCTAATGCTAACAACAATAAAGTTACAACGATATACACTTCCAGTGTCTGTTCTTAAGGTGTTATGCATGACATACACACAATCCGAAATACGTTTTGAATTCGTTCGATGCTTTAAACAAATATTTTCCTGTTAAAAAAACACCACTTCCATATTGTTGTCCCAAAATGTTTCGTCACTGAAATGACGTCACACAAGTACGTCATAAATTGCGTAATTAAGTGATGAAAATAAAATACGGAAAGCTGGTTCGGTAATATATTTTTAAAGAAATATTGACGACTAAGAAAATTGATGGGATAAATCGATTACTAGGTCGGTTCCTAATAAAGCGAAGTTTATTTTGCTCGGCAAGAAAATCTGAACCACTCAACATATTAATGGTTGTTCATCGCTAAAATTAAATACAATTATTGAATATTAAAATGGTTCATGGTTTATATAAATTGTTTATACTTGAATAGTTTGTTCGGTATAATAAAATTAATATTGCATGTCTGACAGGATGACAGTAAATTTGTCAATTTTCGGAAAAATACTGTCAACCTTGGCTTCGCCTCGGTTGACAGTATTTCCTCAAGTTGACAAATTTACTGTCACCCTGTCAGACATGTAATATTTATATACTGTTAAAAGATATTCGAGGCTGTATTAAAACCATTTTAGTTACAAAGAGGAAACTAAAATACATGAACTTTGACCTTTAATTAGGACCCTGTTATTTGACGGACGAAGTATTCGCGATACATTGTTTAATCGTAGAGAATAATACTTCAAAGCTATCAGAAAATACTCTCCGGTATGTATAGGTTACAGAGCGGACATGAAATACAGTCCCAAAATCATATTTTCAGAGGCCTAACTTCCCAAGTACCCCCCTTTAGCACAGGAGACTAGTAAGTAGTAGTCAAAGGATTTTATTATTTACATGTTTTACGTGTTTTTAAGCCCCGATAAATAAGTTGACTGTGTTCAACACTAACCTAGTCCACTTTTATCGACATATTGAAATAAAGTGCGCATAATATGTTATCTTGCCTTAACCAAACTCAGTTTAATGAACGCTTAGTTTGTAATGGTTCTTAAACATGAAAAATAAAATTATAACTAAAATATAGCTGAATGTTGCAAATTGACCCTTACTTGCCTCTATTAAAAACTGTGCGATATTCATGATGATGATTACCGCGTGCTAAAGTCTACAAACACACACTTCTCAATGTTGTCATGCGTAGTTGCTCGCGATGTGAGGTATAAATCAGATTAGACTGTAGTTAATACATGAAAGTAATGAAATAAATGATGTAAAACCACTATATGGTTTGTTTTATACCTTGAAAACGACAGTCAAGAAGAAACGTTTAGGTAGGTCGATAGAAGCACAGGAAAAGTATAAAACAAGATATATTAATTTGGCTAAGCAAATTAAAGCTTCCGAGGGATTCACAAATCACAGGTGAGAACATAATTTATTTTATAATATATTATTATTATTATAATGATTATTATAATCATTATTATCATTATTATTATTATTATTATTATTATTATTATTATTATTATTATTATTATGATTATTATTATTATTATTATTATCATTATTATTAATTTTATCATTATTATCATTATTTTTTATTTTTATTTTTATTATTATAAATATAGGAAAAAGAGTAAATTCAAAATTAATCCAAAATCATGCAATTAATGATAACACTTATATTACATATGTAAACGTTTTTAACGAGCGTAAACATGTGTATTGTTGGTCCCAAAATGTGACCTATGTTTGGTATTGAAGTATATTTTGAAAAGGATTTTCTTTTATTTAAAAAGGCCAACTAGAACACTTGTATGGTATTCAATTGTTAAGGTATGGAAGACGAAAAGCATTTTTTTATCCACATCCGTAAAAAACTACAACATATAAATATTATCATACACTATACAATGAAAATAAGTATGAACACTTTTTCCTCATAAAATTAATAGCTTTTATTTTTAATTTGAAAAGCGGCAATAAAGCAGCGCTCAGAAAAATATATTTTTTATTAAGCATGGTCCTAAAGTGAGTTCTATTTATAGGTTATTAGACGTTTCGCTGTACAATACGGGGATATATTTGGACGAGCACACAGTTTAAGTCATATTGGACGAGCCGTTAGGCGAGTCCAATATGACTTCAAACTGTGTGCGAGTCCAAATATATCACGTATTGTACAGTTTAAACGTCTAATAATCTTTTTATTCTATATCCCTTTCTTACGCTCTTTTGTTTCTTCTTTAAAATATATTACCAAACCAGCTTTCTGTATTTTTATTTTCATTCACCTGATTACGCAATTTATGACGTATCTCGTGTGACGTCATTTCTCTGACGAAACATACTAGTATAAGCAAGACTTTCTGCATTTTAGGGACAACACTAATCACTATGGACGTGTTTGTGTTTAACAGTAAATTAATCATAATATTTTTTTAAATCATCGAACGAATCCAAAACGTATTTCGGATTGTGTGTTTGTAATGCATAATTGTTAACTTCGATAGGAATAAAACAACTCGCTCCGACAGGATTACGAATTCGTAAATCGTGTTTTGGGTCAGAATGGTTAGCATGGGATACAAACGCTTTCAAAGAAAGTGTGGATTTAAATACATTTCGATAAAGGGATGGAAGAACAGAAAATGGAAGGGCATATCATTGAACTGTGTTTCTATAAGCATTGGATTAAAGCTGTCATTGAGGTTAATAAAATAGAGTTTTTGTTTTGCTGTTGCATTTGTTTTTCAATTTCAAACAATAACAATATCACTTGCTGTTGCATTTGTTTTTAATTTCTAACATTTATCTAATTTATTTCTTTAAGAAATACAATCTAAATATCGCCTGTGTGAATCGAATATTGTACATTCGGATACTTTTTCTCGGTAACGGCTTTTATCGTTATAAAACAATTGCTTAGTGCACTTGTACTCAACTGTCCAATATGGAAAAAATACAGACTTTTTGGATCCAATACCGGAATATATTGGACGGTCACGTGGTACTTATGAAGAATGCCCATTGGATGAATTTATTGGATATAGAATAAATTTATTTATTGTTTGGCTGAAAGTTAATAAAAGCCATAGAAAAATCAACATAAAATATGGATTGTAAATGTGTCAACACGTTATTCTTCATCGATCAGGCAGACAAAAATAAAACAATGTCACACACCAGCGCAGTCACACAAATGCACGCGCGAATCACCTTAAAGCGGGTATATACGATCTTGTCAAATATTTATTAATTTATATAAAATGTGTAAAAAACTTATTATATATTACAATTCAACACATATAAAAATCGTATAATCTCGCTTTAAACGACTGTGAGTATTTTTTTTATTCGATTGTTTTGGTGATGTTTTAAACGTCTTCCTTTCTTTGTTCAAACATTATTCAACGGTGTTTTATTTCCAGAGGTATACTACTTTCTGTAAAAGTGTAATTTGTTAACTGGGTTCCTCACCGGAGGTTGAATATATTTCCAGGGGGGGGGGGGGGGGGGTCTGTTCATTTAAAAAAAAAACAAACTTATAAAGATATAATATCTTTGCAGAAATGAAAACTATGTTGAGACCAGATGTGTCTTGCGCTTAACAAGACTCTTCGTTCTGGGCTATAATTCATGATAAAAATAAAAGTTAAGCAACCAATAAGACACACTGTATGCTTTCTTTAAAAAAAAGTGCCTCGTGCGTTGTTGTAATGCAAGAAAACAATTGTCGGCTGGTCCCATTCCCTGATCAAATGAAATGTATCAGGCACCAATTATTGAAAACATGTCTGGATAATGATGTTCGCATGTTCTCATGTTTGTCATTGATATCTTTCATTTTTCTATAAAATGTTTTTTGGGCTTATTTGTAACTGCACTTGGCTTTATTTTTATTATTGTCGAAGTTAACTTATACATTTTAAATGGAATTTAATTTGCATTTTAATTCACTGTCGATGACATTATGCTTATAGGGAATACTAAATATATCTACGCTTATTTAGTGACACTTAAACTACATAAACCAGAAGCATTGTCGTTTTGAGTTTTCGTTCCGAGAAAGTAAATTATCTGTGTTAATAATTACCCGATATGGTATTTATACCGTCATTTAACCTTTTTTTATTTTCGAAAGTAAACGCGTGCTCAGTTTACAAACAAAGTTGAATACTCAGGACCGAGTTCTAAATTGATAATGCGAGCATGATGATGAGAAACATAATGTATGGTCAGTTTCTAAAGTAAACATACAACTTGAAGATAAAGAATAAAAAAATTGACATTGAAAGTACATATCATGATTGATTCTATTTCTTCTCCACTAATTGGAGATTCTCAACTCGATTAACAATGGGTGCATGCAAATATATATTTTACAATTATTGCAATCTAGAATCTTAGCGCAATACTAAATCAAAACAAACAAAAACAGTACCAAACACAGATATTACTATAAACATCAGAAGAGAAGTCGTTACATACTTGAGAGTTGTATTGGTAATTTTTCTAACTGTTACTTTATTATTCAGTCTTCATCGAACCACACATGGATTTGTAATAACAAGGTAATATGGAGTTATGTTTCACAAGACATCTTCCCATATTTATTATATGAACCGAAATGATGCTCGTCAAAATTTAAATTTTATAATTCTAAGCTTGATCCAACTGCCTCAAATTAATAGTTTTATAATTCGAAGCTTGATCCAACTGCTGCGAACTTACCGGAAAACCGAAGCTAAGTGTATTTTGTATTGTTTACTTTAAGCAAAGCTTGATTATACACTATATTCACGTAGTTGTAGGTAGTTATAGGTGCTGTATTAGAGAGACACTTTAAAAACGAAAAAAACAGCAAGACCACCAGAATGACGTCCTTTGATAGCATTGTTTCCATAAAGAAAGAAATCCCTTCTACAATCGTTTAAATCTTTTCTACTCTGTCCTAAAATGAACCAATTAAATGAAAAACTTACTGAAACGTCTCACTTCACTTTTCCTCCTCAACTTCTTGAAAACTCCCAACAAAATAAAAAAAAAAAAAAAATTAAACTCCCATTGACTCACATAACTACAATCCCCTGATAAAAACTCTACTGAAATAAGAAAATAAGTAAGAATCTACTACTGGATCTTCCTACTTAAAAGCCGTTCATAAAAAACAAACTGCTTCTTATCTCCAACAACAAAAAACTATAATTGTATCATTAAATTTTTACTTTCAAACCAAGTAGAGCTAAACCCTGGGCCTCGAACTCCGAGATGACCATGTGGTTGCTATAGAAAACAAGCGTCACATGGAAGAAAAAAGCGCTGGAATGTGACACCTGCAAAACCTGGTACCACCTTCCTTGCAAGGGTGACATGTCGGATACCATTTACGCCATTATTGACAGTAGCAATATTTCGTGGCACTGTCTTATATGTGGTCTACCATATATCTCTAGTTCTACTTCAGCCATAGTGACAGCCTCTATCTCCCTAATCATTGCTCGGTACTAGGCTACCCGGATAGCCCTGGTGAACTCTTTGCCACATCTTTACCTAAACCCAAACTCAAACAACAACAACAACAACGTAAAACTAAAAACATAAACAAACATCTTAAGATTGTCAGCCTACATTTCTAATCACTTAAAAAAAGAGCTAGACCTCATTATAGAATCAACATTCCCTGATGTAGTAATTGGAACTGAAACCTCGCTTGATCCGACTGTCTCGTCACATGAAGATTTTTGTTAATGTGCGGGATTTGTTTAAAACAAAAGTATACGCTTTCTCTTCTGAGAAATAAAAAAAGACATTATCAAACATTCACTTCTTTCGGATACGTTGTAGACACTTATTTTCAACAAATTACATCATACTTCGCAGCGGTGGTAGTAGCAATATAAATTGTAGTTAATGTTCTTGTAATATAAGCAATTTATTTAATGAATTATTATCATTAGTAGTATTATTATTTAATCACAACTATTTAACATAAAATGTATGCACCCATATTCGAACTTTAAAGTAAAACATGGTACAAGTTTGTGTTCCTATCAACAATAAACGTAAAATTAGCTTTTAAACTCATTTCATTACAATATAATAGACGAAACAATCGTGCAATATAATAACATATCTCACCATTAGCATCCTAACCAAAAGGCACACACTTTTTTGTAGTAATCATGAAAAACACGACCATAAATTTAATTATTCCTTAATTATCTAGCACACTTATAATTCTCATCATTATAGGTAGAACCAGCAGCTGCAACATCATCTTAAACACGACATATTTTCCTATATATAATCTTGAAGAACATGATTATGTCGTAAAAAAATTACGTTTAAGTATTGACACAATTATTTTCATAGAACAAAACAGATCATATTTTCTTTTCGACTTGAGATTATACAGCTCATCGTTATGTAATATTATTTCGTACGTTAGCTCTGTTCATTTTCATTCGTTATTTTACATTTTTTAAACTGTATCGAATGATAAAGACAATATTTAGATCATTTAATAAATATTTATAATAATGATAATAATACTACTATATACTACTGCTACTACTACTATTACTACTACTACTAATAATTTATTATAATTTTTTTAAATTATAATTATTATTATTATTGTTGTTATTGTTGTTGTTATAAGTATTACTATTATAATTATAATAATAATTATTATTATTTATTTTTTTACTTTAATAATTATAGTTATTATTATTGTTATCATTATTATTATTATTGTTATTATAATTATTATTATTACATTTCATAGCATTATGTTATTTGCAATATCCGGAAAATGTCAGTTATTTTGTATAAAGAAAAGATTATTTATGTATTAATATGTTAAATTTAAGTTAAACTACAACATAAAAAATTCAACACTTATTTTTCTAATCAATGTTAATTGGTCGTTTTGTTTCAGTTCCAAGATGTTCGTCTACGTTATAAGTTCATTCTTCATCGTGTCACTTGTGGCAGTCTGTTGTCAGACCCGTAGGACCCGTAAGTGATCTATGTAATTTGTAATGAAAATAATAAACTTGTTTAGAAGTGGAGACTGCCCGTTTCAGGCGCCTTGTTTGGAAGTAAGCTGTGTGATGTATACAGACGTTTATAATATAAAGTAACAATAATTTAGGTGAACAAAAACGAATATATTCGTTTTGTACAGATAAAATGGCAGTTCGACTCTGTGAATACCCTGCCATACTTTATATGTTAAATTATTTCCAGAATTGTCGTTTTTAGTTGTTCGTTTTTAGTTGTTCGCTTGCGAACAACTAAGGTTCATAACACGTTTTTCAAGCCGGTTTAATTAGGTACGATAAACATGATAACTTCCGCATCTTCGCCGACAAAGAGTTGTATAATTTATGCCAGTGGTTTCAGTTCTTCACCTATATTCATTCACAAATGGACACATAATGTGAATATCGTGTCAAATGGATTTTTTGTTCGAACGGTGCGTAAACAGAAAACAATCAATGATCTTTTTTTTTAATTATCGCGGAAGAGAATGTTTATGAATGATTAAAATATTCCACATTTTGCTGCGTCTTAATCACGTGGTAGTTTTACGCAGCACAGGTAATTCAAAATCTGAGGCTATTAATGAATACGGGAAAATAAAACTACTGCTGATCATCAAGTATATTGGGATATCGAGAGTCCAATACACTATCACGCGGCTTGCTAGTTCAGCGGGGTAAAGTTTGATATGTCTGGGAAAAGTTCTTTTGTGCTCAACAGATAGCGGTGATCAGTCCTGTATTTTCAATTGCACGGATGAAAACAACGCAATAATATAAGGTTATTTAAAATTGTTTATATTAATAGTTCTCAATTTATAAAACGCCGAACATGAGTTCACCAATAACTACAGGTATACCATAGAAAATGACAAAAATGCTAAAACCTAATATAAGAAAACACTAAATATAACAAGAAATATCTTTTTAAGAGATAATCGGCGTAAATGCTGACTTTGAATTTATGTATGAAATTTACGTTTCTAAATAATTAAATTGAAAATAAAACATAAACAATTGTGTTTTGTGTTTGTTTCACTTGTTAGTCGCATATTCACGCACGATATTTGTGTTATTATAGGCAAACCACACATTAGTTTAAGTAGATACAAATTATACTGTGGTAGTGTGAGAGATGCGCAGGCAAGGTGGGCTATGATGGGCGCATAAGGCATAAGACTCATTTTCGCATGACGCGGGTCTTCAAAAATCTCATTGCGAATATGAAATGGCACATTTAAGCACAATGCTTTTCGATACAAAATTGAATTCCAAATAGCAAATAAAGCAAACTGGCAAATTAGGGTAGCCTATCCAGGCGTTCAGGACAACATGTGTTGTTAGATAATTAAACGATTTAAATTTCCTCTTATCTTGACAATATACTATTTCGGTAGTGTTTGTTGTATCATCTTGAAAGCAAAACTCTGCTTATCGATAGTCAATTAAGTCTTCCCCTGACGATTTTGTGACCGAGTACAGACCCTTGTCAGACTTAAGGTTAGAGACTGGTTGACACCGTGTGAACTGCTAGGGATACAAGATATGCATCAACAACAATATACGGGTCACAAGGGCTGTCTTTATGACTACCTTATTCGTCCGTAAAACGTATTGCTCGCAAATTTATGTTTTATATTTATTTTCATCAATTATCTTATTGTACATTTTGAAAGTGTGTATGGTGTCAACAACAAATGGTTTTGTACAGGAAATTTCCATCATGAAATTATTTTCTAAGTGGTATAGGTTTTTGATATTCCAACAATATTCATGTAATATGATGGCAATTGCAAATTTTCTTTAATATTTGGTTCTCATTATACCAATTTCATCATACTTTCTATGCTTTCAGAACGTCTAAAAAGGGATGATGGTGTTGTTATTTTGTATAAGTTTCTCTATAACAGGAATAGGATGATATGCAGTGCACACACATCTCGACTGGTGCGTTGAGACACACTTTTTATAAATTTGAATGGCTTGAAATTAGAAAAACTATAACCTAATTTGACCAAATGAGTTGCGTTTAAGATTATGCAATTATAGTAAACAACTTCGATGCCTTAAGCGCATTGATTGTTTAACAAAACCAAGAACGGTAAACGGGACAAAATACTTTGCTTTAATTTTCAAATATTGATTTTCGTTAAATATAAAGTGAAAGGAAATATGAATAGGAATATACGTTTTGTGTTTTGTTTTGTACAACAAAAAACAATATAACAAGTTGATTTGGTTGTCATATTTTGTTTTCTGTTTCGGTTGTTAGGAAATCGGAATATTTACTAATATGCGTTGATTTTTGTGTTCCGTGTTGTCGAATGCACAACGAAAAACAAAAAGACGGTATATACACGGACCAGTGCATTTCAACTGCATTTCGTTATAAATTGTAAATTATTATCTTTTTAAAAATAAATTGCCATTAAGTTTTATTCTCAGGGTTGCGAGAGAATTTATATATTTTACTTTCATATATTAAGTTATGTAGTGTCATTTTTATATTCATGGTTGCTCATGCGTTGGCGTTTAGTTATTTAACCACGATTTAATGTGGTTTTGGATATTTATCTTTATATCTTGAGGAAATATAGATTTTTTATGTGTTTTCACAAAATAACATCTTGAAAGCAAGTCGCAATATTTAACTTACTAGGATCAGATTTTTATTTTATTTTATCAAATCTGGTAAAAACTATATTTTGCTAAATACAAGAAAGAAAATTACTCCCAATTATGTGCTATATATAATATAATAATACTGATACTATTATTCTTAATTTAACACGATTAATTTTAAAAAATGGTGAAAATTTACATATTAAAATATGCAACAGTTTTTAGTCTATGTTGTATAATTGCTGTATGATTTTTATCAATACTTAATAGTGGCCTAATGGGCATTTACCCACATTAACAACATCAACAATAACACTAGATATAAACAAGTTGGACGTTCTAATGTATATTGCTTGTAGCATTACATTTATTAATGTAAGCAATATGAGTATGAAATACATGACTTTCTCGGATAGGAGTGGTTATCATTTTAGCACGTATCACAAAATTAAAGTGAAGCATGAGCTGTCCCCGAGAAATGTACATGTAATAATGTTTTACTCGAGGAAACTGAGTTCTTTGATCATTCTATTTGAAGAATCCACAGTTATCGTTTCAAAATTATAATTTCAAATTATCCACGGTCTGACGCTTCTATAACATCCGGCTAACAGCGACAAATCTTTATGTGGATGGTAGGGTTTTATTTTTTTAAGAGCTTGGGACTATACGTGCCAGGTAACGAACAATTGAATTCATTGAGAGTTAAGAAATTTATTAATGCTTCAATGAACTAGGATGAATAATATTTAATTTGGTTTTGATGATAGTCATCACATTAATTTTCCATGCTTTTAATGCTTGCTAATGGCGCTTTTACATCAATATGTGCTTGATAGTTGTTTTCATGTTTACGACTCATCTGAAACGTATCGGGAATGTGCGCATCACACGTTTTAGTTCGATGAATTTTTGTTGTCTGTTCCTGGTTCAAACCTTTCAAGCATTTAAACGATCACAGTATTATAAGTTCATTATATTGCACACAATACGCAATCAACAGTAAGAGCTTAGACAAGACATTTGTGTCACTTTTAATGTAATGACTTAACATTTAGAGACTCTATCAGGTAGTTTTTGCGACACACATTTTAAAATAGGTTTATTTGCGGCAATTCATTTTTAATCCCTTAAAACGCGAGATTAAATTCATGGTCAATAGTAAATTCGGAAACCTCCACCATCCGACTTATAGAAAAAACGAGCGAATGAAAAAAATAGTGTTACATATATACACCGACAAAAAACCTTTCTGTTATTTTGAGGTAAGGGCACCGTCAAGACTACACATGTTCTTTACTGACTATGTAAACTGGCTCCCATTCATATCTGTGTGAGGTGTTCAGCCAGATTTTAATCTTTTATATATCAATATTATATATTGATGATAATATATTGAATAAAATTCACCCCTAAGAAGCAAAATATAGCGCATGAAGAAGCAAAATCTCGCCCATGTAGACAATAGAAGTGAAATATGGTCAAGCGATATACTTTTATTCCATAGGTCAGTGTTTCGAGCCCAGTTGAGGGTAACTTTTTTGTTTCTTTAATTTTATTATTGTTTTTGATTGTAATGGATCTTTTAAGATCCAATGTTTACATTTATCAATATTAAGCATTTATTGACAACTGTGAAGGTCCCTTTAAGATGTTTACTAAAAATTGCCACAAGGTAAATATTTAGAACTTATTTGCTGTTAATTTGATTTAAACGTGATTGTGTTTATTTGCCTTGTCAGCGAGGTTACTTTGAAGTTATTATCACTTTAATCTTTTTTCAAACCATTAATAGAAAAGATAATTTCAGCTTCATATTGGGAAAACAGGGCTTAATGCATGTGCATTAATTGTCATTCAAGTACCAGATACTCTCTTTAAACAAAAAACACCATAAAATCAGAAAGTGTCGTCCTAGATTTTGCGCATTGCACAGGCTAATCCGTGTGAATAGGCTATTCTGAGACACCACTTATTTGACATGCATTAAGCCCCGTTTTCTCTAAAAGCAGCCAATATGTACTGATTTCAATGACACACTGGTCAATGTCGTCGCACAAGCTGTTAAACACTATTGATTACGTACATACACTCACTGTCTGCAGTGTACCAGTGGTGAAATATAAACAGGCAGATGCGGTGGTTATAGTTCTTAGCGTAGTTAAGAGCAGACTGACTTGCAACACATACCACTAACCTTAGTTGTCCGCAAGTGAACAACTAATAACATTCATGTTTACTTTATCCCACTTGTATTTTTTGCAATAGATCCCATGCCTCAAACTTATCCTATCCAAATGCCAAACTTTCATTATCGTGTCAACATGTTTATTCAATCTGCGACTGGCGACATTCCGATTATAATAATATTTTCCTAATTATTAAATTGTTTCACGTTGCAACGCTTTATAATTTCAGGTTTTTAAATCGTTAAAAGTTGCATATGATGGATATTTTAGAGGATGGTAAATGTTCAGTATTACTGTTTCCTCACAAATATCAGAACTTAATCAAAACTGTGCGAAAATGAATTTTTTAAATTTAATTTTGTCTTTTTACCAAACCGTAAAAAGGCCCATTCAAGCGAAGGCCATGAACAAAACGTAAGAACTTTTTTCCTGTAGAGTGCATGGGTAATGATTCTAATTTAAAGACAGCTTGTATTCCTGTCTTTCTTTGAAATTAAAATAATCGTCTTATTTAGACTTATAAAATACTGTTTTAGCATATACAACAGCATTTTAAAATATATTTCCGTTCGCATACTATGTATACGATGGATAAAACAAGCTGTTCCATCTTTCAGTAAACATATTTAAACGCCTTGATCAATTTAGTGAATTAACATCAATATGTGCAATGTTTATAAACTAATCGGTCACGAACCAGGAGCTGCATGTTCAATAATCTCAAATACAAAGTAATACACTTTATTTGACAGGATTTTATTTCAATACTGTTACAGTTAAATTGTCCCCAAAGAAGTCTTTTTTGAAAATGTATTATTAATCTGCACAGGCAAATCATTGACGACCCTATACGCTTTTATGGATTTTTTTTTCATTTTAAAGAAGTCTCTTTTAAGCAAACATTCAGTATAATATGCGGAAAGTGTCGTCCATGTTTAGCCCCTGCAGACTGCTCAGGCCAATCTGTGATGACACTTAACGCACATGCATTAGGTCCAGTTCTCCCAGGACGGTGCTCATTAAGTTATTTTTTATGAACGGTAGTACAATGAATAACAGTAGTTTATCCGATTCCAGATTTGCACGATGCCCGTGTTGTAGGAGAAGAAACATATGATCTTCTCTCCAAGCACAAAAGACAGGTATTTAATTCCACTTTGTTTCTGTTTAGTTATTTGAGAATAACATGTTACTGCCTGATCTTTTTGTAATAAATCAGGCAAGGCTTAGAATAATATAACGGCGAGGCTTGCCGAGCCGTTATTGTATTCGTGCCGAGCCCGATATATTACAAAAAGATCATGTAGTAACCTGTTTTCTGTTTATCATACCTCTACGTCCTCAATTTTAAAGAAATAATGAAAAGAATCGCTAAAAGCTGCAGCTTAAGCGGGAAAGAATCTGACTTTTGTCGTTTGACGTGATAATAATGACGCATCATCTTAATATTTGTAAAAAAATGTTTTTTGTTGGTTTTTTGCATTTTGTTTTTAAAATATATTACATCTTGGTATCAACTTATTTGTTTTGTTGAATCTGATTTTATTTTACTAAAAATGAGTACTTTATAGTTGATTCCGAGAAATTTGACCATCATCCACACATAACTAATATAAGAACTTCCTGTTGACCATGATATAAAAAATATATCAGGGAACGTTATATCAGGAAGATATCAATTTGGTGGTATAATAAATGTGCATAACGTGTCTTCCCAAAATTATCTTATGCAGTCTGCACAGGCTAATCAGGGACGAAACTTTGCATGGTCATGTATTTTATAGGGAGTATATTATCAGCACAAATCCAGTTAAGATGGAAAAGGTCGTCCCATATTAGCCTGTGCAGAACATAAAGACTAATTTTAGATGAAACTTAACGAAAATGCATATATGCCACTTTGTTTATCGAGCGTCTATTTATTCGCAACCGAAGAGGTGGGTATTATAGCAATACATTTCGTTCGTCCATCCTTAAGTCCTTAAGTCCTCTAGTCTGTTCATAAAACGTTCATGTCCGCTCAGTATCTCCTTTACACTTTGACGGGATTTCATGAAGTTTGCCACAGATGATGTTGAATTAACACGTAGTTTATAAAGCATAAGTCAGCTGTACCGAATCAAGGTCACTGTCGCTCTTCAAGGTCAATGATTTTAGCCTGAGTTTTCTTACCCCCTCAAAATCGTCTATGACGGATGTTAATGAACATGGCCTCACATGTTAAAGTTAGATAGACGATGTGCAGAAGGTAGGAGTCAGTGATGCAATCTCAAGGTCAAAGGTTGGAGCCTACCTTTTCGCGTCTGCTTTATATCTCCTATGCCCTTTGATAGATTTTCAATAATTGTTCCTTAAATGTTTAGAGCCATGTAGTTGATGTGCTAAAGGAATGATATAGACCTGCCGACACAAGGATAATGCCTCTCTTTCAGGTAAAAGTTAAGGTTTCAATTGCCGTGTTCGTTTCGATATCGTTGAAGGATTTTCATGAAACTTGACAACAATATTTAGTTCGCGCAGAAGTATGTGAGTCAGTCAAGTTTGATCCAAGGTTAAGGTTTATTTTAAGGTCCCAGGTTTCAGCCTCCATTTTGATGTCCGTTCACCTTCTCATATATCTTAGAAGAGTTCGATTGCACCTGGTTTAAAAGTTCAGTTTATAGAGATAATGAGCTTAAGCATGAGTAAGTCATGCTATCCCGAAGTCAAAGACAAACTTCAAGGTAAAAGTTTGAGCCTTATATTTCCTGTCCGTTCCAAATCTTCTCGACACATGAAACGATTTTTTAAACACTTCGGTAAAACGTTTATGAAATAAAACGATATTCAGAGGGCATTAGTCTGTAATACCAAAGTCAATGTCGATGGCATACTTTACATTCAAAGATTGAGCCTCCATTGTCAAGTCTGCTCAATACCTCATATACCCTTTAGACGATTGTCATGAAATGTGGTATAAATGTTTACGTCATTGACAATATATGCAGCAAGAATGAGTCAGGCTGAGTCAAGTTTAAGGTTGTACTTGAGGATCAAAAGTTTAGCCTTCGTGTAATTCATATAAAGTGTTGCTAACTCCTTTAACCAGTGAAGGACTTTCATGAAAAGTTTGTATCATTGAGACGATGTTCAGAGGGCACGAGTTAATCACGATGACTCAAGCGAAGTTCACCCCTGTATGGTCAAACGAATCGTGGTGGTGGATATGGCAGTCTCTTGATCTAACCGTTTATGTTGCTTATCGGTCGTAGGTTAAATATGTGAAAGCACAGTTCCCAATGAATATTGTCCTGTCAAATATAGGTATAGCATAAGAAAATGATGCATGTGGGTTAGAAATAGAACATAGTAACTCAAATTATCTCAGCGTGAGGATGAGTAAAAAATCGGATAACTGATGTCTCACTTAACTTAATTAATTATTATTATATGGCTCTTGATAAACCCTGGTCTATAAGCCTCATAATACCCTTTCAGTAGAAGATCAAACCTTCCGCTATCATCAACCTACAAATATGACCACCCATCTCTATGGCTGCCATCTCAGCCTTTTTAATTCTTGATGACTGTAAATACTATACACGCACTTTTTGTGAATATTTAAATCAATAAATAACAAAAAATATTAACCCTATCTATCAACTATGGGATACTAATGACATAAATAACTTTACAGGTTTCTTGCGCAGACAGGTACGCCAAGATAACTACTGGACACTCGGCCTGTCTGCCGAAGAAGAATAGCGGTAATTGTTTGTCAATTGACCCTCGTTCTTGGAAATCTGGGTTAAATTCTTTTGGGTAAAAAAATAGTCTCCGATTTGCCTGAGAAGTCCGTAAACGCTAATCAGAAAAAAGACGACACTTTCCGCTTCAATGGACTTTTTCGTTTGAAGGATTTCTCTTTTAAACTTAAATCCACTTTAGGCGGAATGTGCTGTCCTTGATTAACCTGTGGAGACTTCACAGGTTTATCGGGACTAAACTTTACGAATACTTTATGCATTAAGACGAGTTTTCCCAGAGCGAGGCTAATGTTTTTATTTCAATTTAGACATAGATGCATTCGAGTACCATGAATGAGTCATGTGAAAACTGAATGCTTGCTATCGTTCTGATCGGAACATTCTTGTGAGTCATATAAAAACGGAAAACTTGCTATCGATCTGGTCTGAACATTCTTGTGAGTCATGTGAAAACTGAATGCTTGCAATCGATCAAGTCTGAACATTCGTGTGAGTCATGTGGACACTGAATGCTTGTTAACAATCTGGTCTGAAAATATTTGTGAGTCATGTGAAATCTGAATTCTTGCTATCGATCTGGTCTGGAAATTCTTGTGAGTCATGTGAATACTGAATACTTGCTATCGATCTAGTTTGATCATTCTTGTGAGTCATGTGAAAACTGTAAGCTTGCTATCGATCTAGTCTGAACATTCTTGTGAACCATGTGAAAACTGAATGTTTGCTATCGATCTGGTCTGAACCTTCTTGTGAGTCATGTGAAAACTGAATCTTTGCTTTCAACTGAGTCTGAACATTTGTGTGTCATGTAAAAACTGAATGATTGCCATTGGTCAAGTCTGAACATTCTTGTTAGTCATCTGAAAACTGAATGGTTTTGTTCGATCAAGTCTTATCATTCTTGTTAGTGATGTTAAACCTAAATACTTGATATCGATCTGGTCTGAACATTCTTGTGAGTCGTGCGTTGCTATCGAATCAGTCGGGACATGATTGTGAGTCATGTGAAAAATGAAAGCTTGCCATCGATCTAGTCTGAACATTCGTCTCTATTGTGTATTGGATGTAGTTGCATCGAAAAGTGACACATGGGTGAATTTTGATCTGCCTGCATATTTATACATCATTTGGAACAGATTACGACGTATGTTATCGAATCCACTAAAAGAACCATAGCAATGCGTACATTATAGACACCTATTGCCGGTGGGATATTATATATTATTATACAGGTGGCTTTATTTTCCCAAATGATTTAATGTCCTGCAAACTAATAAAGCTGGCGCACATGCAGTTTATTGATTCATGTATGAACCGGTGGAAAAACAATGCTATCACAGAACAGTTCGTCTTCAACAGTTTCGTATATCATACAATAACGCAATGCTTAGTTGTTGCTGATGATGAGGAAAGGAAAAGTGATGTGTTATTGAGGTAAATTCTACACGATTACGTGATTATATATATTCATGTAGTTACATGCCTCGCTAAGTGAAAAGCAGTTAAAGTGCGCAAAGTGTCGTCTCAAAAAAAGCCTGTGTAGTTCACACATGCTAATCAGGACGATTCTTTCCGCCTGTATGATAAGGTTATTTAAAGAAAGTCTCTTCTTAGCACAACTTTAGTTTAGGCGGAAAGATGTATCCCTAATAGGCCTATGCACAGGCCAATCTGTGATGACACTTAACGCACATGCATTAAGCCATTATTTCCCAGAACGAGACTCATTTACATGTGTTTGTCCAGGTGTAGTGCCTGGCGTTCAGCAGTTGATTCTGGACGCCCACAACACGGCCCGGCGTGGCGTCACGCCCACGGCCTCCAACATGCAGTTGATGGTGTGTACCAACCAATTAAGAATAACACGAAACGTTTGGGTGTTTTCATTAGCGTTGTGCAATTGTTATTAGCGCTGCCATATTGCAATTAGCTGTTTGTTACTTTCATCAGCTCTGTATAAACTATCCGAAATTCTATCTAGTGTCAATTTGTTAAAATCAGCATTTACAAAAATCTCGCAGGAATGTAATACATTTTCATATGCAGCAAATAATCAACGCATATCATCCACTTATCTGTTAATTGTATAATCTTCTAAATAATTCTAATTAAAAAGTTATTTCTTGCTCACATTGTATTTTTTCTTTCATTTCAGACTTGGGACGTGTCTTTAGCAAATATTGCCCAGAGATGGGCTGACAATTGTAGTAACGCTCATGAAAAGCCCTCATACAAGAGGTGCGATTTTGGTACGTAAGCCATTACTCGCGCATCAAATCATCGTGTACTTCAGCAGTATCCTTGTATCACCGATATTTTTATCCTTTCATAAACTTAATAGCAATTGTGTTGGGTTAGACATTCTTATACAATTCGTTTCATATTGCGTTCTACAATTTAAACTCCCACGAAGGCCGCTGGTCAATTATTGGTAACATTCAACATCCCTAGAATACAGTTGTGTTTACTAAATATATGCTCAATCTTATTACATCCATTTCTCATTTGCTGTTCGTCGCTTTTCTGCGGGTGACACGTGGCTTATGTGTCACTTTTTTAATGGCGCAAAACCCCATAGACTATGCCAAGTCAGTTTTTGCCGTGTGTTTTTGCTGTTTTTGCTAATATTGTGTTGCCATTGGTTACTTGCCATACATACAGGACCCTCTGCAAAATGGGGTTTCTCTCATATTCATGCAGCAGAAGTCTCGATTTCTTTACAGTCATATTCTGTGATACGATCTAGATACATACGCATAATATCGGAATAAAGACTATTAAGAGCTACACTCAGATCATTTGAGCCTCGCTATCTGTATTCTGGGCATAATGCATATGCGTTAAGTGTCATTCCAAATCAGCCCCTGCAGTCAGGGCGGCAATTTCCGCTTTTATTGTATTTTTTTTAACGAAAGTATCTTCCTAGCGAAAATCCAGTTAAGGCGGACAGTGCTGTAACTGTTTAACCTGTGCGGACAAAGGTAATCTTGGGTGACAATTTCAGTATAACGGAAGTAAACTCCAGCTGCTGGAGCAGTATTGCCTTCTCCTGATTTACAATTTGTTGGTCCTTTATTGAAGGCCAGTAACCAATTGCCAAAACAATACGAAACAGCACAATACGAAACAACATACGCAAATAGACGAATAAAGCTGGAGTCACCTCCTTGGAACGGTCAATGCAAAGCATTGGGGGTTTAACCCGGTTTTAGAGCGCACAGCCTCACACTTGGCCCAGCAATATGCATAATACATATAAATGTAAATAAAATGTAACCTGATAGCATTGAAACTCAAATTAAACATTAATAAAAGTGAATTAAAGCGCATTCAATTTGATTATCATTTAATTACTCAATGGTAGAAAGAAGACCAGATCAACAGAGTTTCAACTTTTCGAGGAACGATGAAATGAAATTTAGCGCATGCATTACGCACAGTTTTCACAGAACGAGGTTTTTTTCTCGTCTGCTACCACGACCAGTTATCGTCCGTTTTATTCAATTATTTATTGCCTGCTTCAGGGCGCTTTTCAGTGGGTCAGAACTTAGCATATGGCTACTCCAGCTGGACAGGTGCAATCGAAGGATGGGCAAAGGAGAAGAAAGACTTCACCTACGGTACCGACAATAAAAACAAAGTTGTGGGGCACTATACTCAGGTAATGATCGTTTGGTTAAGGGAAAAGGTTAAAGGGCGGGGTTTTAGTTTGCTGTGCATTGTCTTTCGATTTTTACATTAACCTCCAAAACATTGGGATGTAAGTCGTCCATGGATACTCGGCGCAGTATACAGCGACGTCACTTTGCTTTTTCCCCTCATATGTACAAAAACATACAGCGTTTAAATTTGTAAGAACTTCTATTGCTTTGCAGTTGAATTAATACTTTTTGAAAAACTTCTTTTGATCTGCCTCCGTTCGGTTTGTGTTAGGATTAACACAAGTCGAATTGGGTCATCAAAAAATGTTCAATTACTTAACAATGAAATATGTGTCGATGATTTACAAACTCAATCCTTTGTTGATATCCCAACTGCTCGATTTTCCCATTGGCTAATCCATTACCCTAATATGCTTAATTAATGTGCTTGCTATACATTTTTGTTTATAAACAATCCGATTATCAAATAAGTGCCACTTAAGTTATAAAAATACAGACAGTTCGCCTAGATATACTACAATTACCGGTATCTTGTTTCCAGATGGTGTGGGCGCAAACATCAAAAGTTGGCTGTGGATATGCCGTCTGTAATGGTCGGCCTTATTATGTGTGCAACTATGGCCCAGCGTAAGTTTGGTACTGTTTTATCATTTTGTTTTCAATAAGTTTTTTTTAGGTCGTCTCAAACGGAGCAATGAAGAGGTATTTCATTTAGACTATAAATTTACACCCATTAACATTTTGTTCCTCATATCAGTGGTTGCAAGTTAAACCCAGTGGGTGCAAGTTGTACCGAGGGGTTACTCGTTATGGTAGATTTTGATAGTTCTACATTAATCGTTAAACTTGTATAAGTGGTTACGTCATAAGCTAGTGGTAACCCGTTACACTAGTTGTCACTCGTTACACCAGAGATTACACATTGTTTGAGACGTTACATGATGAATGTTCACTTTTATTATATGTACCGCAATCTGGGAAAACTGGGCTTATACCATGTCCGTTTAGAGTCACCCCAGCAGTACACACAGGAAAGTCAGGGACGACACTTTCCGCTACACTGGCAGTTCGTTTAAAAGAAACCTTCTTAAAACAAAAAAATCTATAAAACCGGAAAGTTTCGTCCCTGATTAGCTTTCTCGGACTGCACAGGCTAATCCGGGAAGACACTTAACGCACATGCATCAAGACCAGTTTCCCAGAACGTTTCTTGTATCTTACAGGGGTAATTATATGGGAGAACAGCCATATGCAAACGGCACAACATGTGCTATGTGTCCCAAAAGCTGTACAAATCGACTGTGTGGTAAAAATGTGTTTATTACTGACTAAAACAACGTTACTGAAGTTGCTTCGAAATACAATGCAATTTAAGATTTGGTCATTTCAACTAGTACAATCGTTGGCATGTAAGCTAATAGTCATCAAAAACAAATAACAACAGTTTTATCTTCCTCATAATAAGTTTAACAACAATCTTATACATAACAACAATCTTATAATTTGTTGACAGAAGAATATAATACAGACACAATCTACGAGCTCATCAAATTTAATAAAAAAAACATAACATTTCAGCCTCGCTCTGTGAAAAAGGGTTTTAATGCATTGACGTGTCGTCCAAGATTAGTCGGTGCGGACTGCACTGGACGGCACTTCGTTAAAAGGCAGATTTTTCTTAACAAAAATCCAGTAACGGCAGAAGTGTCGTCCCTGATTCGCCTGTGAGGCTTGCACAGGCTAATCTGGGACGACACTTTACGCACGTGCATTGACATATTTTCTTTAATCTATCGATGATGGATAAGAAAAAGAATAACGGGTCGAAGCTGTGATATTTGCCAAGTCATAAAATTACAGTTTTAGACACAATGTTAATTGAACAATATTTTGAATTCCTGGCGGTGTTAAGGCTCATCGGTTTGCTTACGATTTTTCCTGCCGTTTTTAACCAAGTGCTAGTCAGCTAATTGCCTTTAAGAAGAAGTTCAATATAAATAGTGCCCATCTAGGTTATTCATACGTTTAATTAGTTAACATTTACTTGTATAGTTTATATGAGAAGCGCTGGATGAAAACGGTGTTTAACGCATGTCTTTAAAGTGATGTGTAGTCCGCACAGGTTAAATATGACTACACCTTCCACTTATTGTTTTTTTTTTTAGTTTCAGGAAGTATTATCTCGAAAATTCAATTTAGGCGGAAAGTGTCGTCCTTGACCAGCCATTGCGTATTGCACAGGAAATTCTAGGTCGACACTTAACGCACATTCATTAAACCCTGATTTGACGAGCTCGTGTAGAATGTCTTTAATTGTCATCATTCAGTACAGATCTCAACTGTAGAAAATACACTTGCAAATAATGAAGTTTAAAAAAGTATCGAATATTATTATGCTAATTGAGTTAATGGCATTTTAAATGATTATTTCGCAATGTATTTAATCGATGATTTGTGTGCATATATCAAGGAAATGCGTATTATGTTTTATTATTGTTCAAATAGTATGTATCATTAGAGTGGCTTTTCTATTTTTATATCTGAAATAGCACTGCATTGGCCAATTTTTTAAAATAATGCGAAATATGCTAAAAAAAACACACAAAACCTAATCACCCTGTACAATTATCCGTTAAATTTCAAAACAACCGGGCCTGAGCGCAACCTTGAAAGTAGCATTGGCTCATTTATAAATGTATCTCAACAAAGAGGTGGCGTCCGTGATAAACGGCCGTGAACATGTACTTCTAATATTATTTTTTTCTAGGTTGTGGCGGGTTGGTGTGTCTAAACGGAGGGGTCCTGGACTTGAAGGAATGCAAATGTAACTGCCGAAAATCATTTCATATGCAACCGAATTGTGCACGTGAGTTTCGAGTATACATACGAAGGGAAAATGTTATTTTTATTACTTATTTGTAGATATTTGTTTATATCCACCAGTGTTATATTAATTGCTAAATGTGTGACTTGATCTCATAAATTTAATTCGTATTACTTACAATTCATCTCATTTATGTTCGTTAAGCTTACATTTGTCATAAGTTTTGTTTTTCTGTTGCTTGAGTTGAAAATTAAGTGTGTAAAGTACCTCTCCTGTCTCTCCTGATTGACACACGATATCAGGGGCGTAGCTAGCATTTTTTGAGCTGTAGGTCCGGATATGATACATACAAACGGGGGGGGGGCAGGTGTCCACCGCCTGAAATAATTTACTTCTTTAACGCCTGTGGCGAGATTTAAAGCATACCAAGACAAATAATTAGATAAGAAATATAAGACTTTAGACTGAATTTCTTTGATATTTTACTGTTTTTTCTCAATGTCAGAGAACCAAATTTTGCTTTGTTCGGCATCAAGGTACCGAACCGACTCGGATTCAGTCAATGGATCGGGTTACGGGGCAAGTGCTCCATTTTAAATTTCCGCGGTCATAAACACATTCGGAATTGTCTGAGGATTATGTCAATATGAAATGCAGATTTCTAACACATCAAATCCCCCCCCCTATCAGGGTCAACATTTTAATGCGTTTTTCGAAGTTGAAGCATTTTTATTTGTTCATGTTTCGAAAAAAAATGTAGGCCCGGGCCAGCTGTGCATTATAGCTGCTACGCCCCTGGTAATTGATACCAACTGTATGATTGCTATGAATCTCTAAAGTGCATTCCCACCAGTTGTTGTACCCAATGTCCAAATATTGAGGGACCTTTTATTGAAACTACCTTGGGTGATTGTTTAAATCAATGCAATGTTCATTTAAAAGAACCAGTGCCCGTATTCAATAACTGATTCTAAGAATGAATTTTAAAATTTAATTATATTTTTTAAACTTTAAAATACTCAAACGACTTGAAAGTCCAGAAAAGTGTTGCAGTGAACAGTTTAAATGGTATAAATAGCGTAAATAACACTATCTTTATTATTTAAGCACCATTTCGAGCCTTTTTGTGTGCACACCCTAAGGCATTTTTATTGAGTCTAAGACTATTATTTATTCTTAATTCTAAGAAGCGGTTGGTAAATACGGACCCAAAATGTGAAGCATAAGATGAATTGTTATGACTATCTTGCAGTGAAATGCGATGGTGCCGTTGATAGTACCCACTGCCCGGGTTTTTACTCAGGAAAATGCGAGGTTTGGACCAACGTACCAGTTGAGTGTCCCAAAATGTGCAAGTGGTGCCCATACGCGGGTAAGAATTATATGAGCCGCGTTCTATGAAAACTGGGATAAAATCATATGATTCGAGATTCATGCTGGATAAGCCTGTACAGTGCGCACAAGCTAATCACGGACGACACTTTCCGCCTTCACTGGATATCCGTATAGTGGAGGATTCTTTTAAACGAACATTTCTAAACAAGCGGAAAGTGTCATCTCTGAGTAGCCTGTGGAATAATCAGTATCAAAACCACCAGCATATCTAACTCTGGAATAACTCCGCCTGTGCCTCGGCATTTACAAAGTCCTCCTAAGGCAGTTACTATGTCATCAGAAGGCAGTTACAAACAACTGGTATTTAATGAACCACCGTCACTACCATATCGGCATAATAACACCATGTTCACTACCTACGCAACACCCCTACCTCCATCATCACGACCATAAACACCACAACCAGCAATAATACCACGACATCTTAAGTACCATAACGCCAGCACTACCTTACGCCATTAGAACACTACCACCGCAATCATAACAAAGCGGTCAATTAAACGACCATGATAGATAAAGCAATCGGACTCCACAACATTAACTCCATCGCTACATTAACTACAATATATCCTTAACATTTCCCCATCATAACAAACAGACGTTAGATCTAGTATAGATTGTAGCACAAACTACATTTATACACACATAATATAGATGTGCATACTAGTCCCAGGTTCTTTTTTTCTGTTTCAGACGCGAAATTCCTCAAGTAACCTAGATCGATCGGCCTTATCTCACAACGGATCATGGACGCCTTTGAACAAAGTGCTTATTTGTTGATTCATTATAAATTCGCATGTACAATTCATCGTTTTCTTTCGGTTGGACAATTGTAACTTATGTTATATATTCATGTGTACATGCATTAGCTGTTATTTAAATGTGTTACTTCGTTTTCTTAACTTTAACGCATTTAGTAGTTTTTTGCTTTACATTGATTTCTAAAGTTAAGATATTGTTGCGAATTTGATATTTGACATGTTGTCTACGACTACAACTTGCTATATTGACCAACATAAAAATATTTCTTTTTAAAGAGTCGTGTTATTCTAGTTGTATATACGTAAGCATGTTTATATTGTATCGAAAAGTAAGCTTTTGTTCATTTCTTTTATTTTGAATATATTATACAGCAGCTGTTGTGTTTGTTATTTTTCATATAAGCGGTGTACGTAGATATCAAACTCATTATTTTCGGCTGTTCTTTCTTTTAACACATTTAGTTGTTGTTGTTTTTTGTGTGTTTTTGTTTTGGTTAAAGTTTATTTAAAAACGCAAGTTAAGGCAATGAAACGAAATCCTATTCGATCTATGCACATGTAAAATCATATGTTGTTTTTTTGAATTAGAAGATTAAGTACCGATAAGAAATTGCAAGTCATTTGTATAATTAAGCGCGCAATTGGTAAATCAACCAATATTTTAATGAATACAAACAATTTTTATTCTCTATGTACATTAAGCAAAGATAAAACAGGAATGGTTTCTCACATTAAAATATTTACCGTACTATTCAAGATTACTCAACAAATTAAAATCCAACTGGACGTTATCAGTGTTTTGGTAAGCATTTATATCTGGGCCATATAACTTCTAATCTTGCACATACTCACGAAAATTAACTGACTATCACTTTTCTATGTTTATTTTGCAATATGATTGCAACTACCTTAGGCACCAGTGCTAGTTAATGCATCTTCGAATGTAACTTTAGAATGCCATAAACAAAAGATAGCAAAATAAGTTAATGTAATGCTCACCAATGTTAAAGCACGGCATCCAATTATTTCTTGAACTCAGCATTACATGATGTAAACTGACATAGGAGTGTACAGGATGAGGATAGGTTTGTTCCACTCTCGTACTATGAAAAGTAAAGGGCTTCAACATATGAATATGTTTGAGTTAGTTTACTGGCTGGCAATCCTTCTTCTTAGAGGAGGCGATGTCCATCCAAATCCTGGACCCGACAGCTTCCTTGATATGTCATCCTCTTCTTCGGGTACATCTTTCTCATCTTCAATAAATGATGCATTTGCACATAATATAAAAATTGTTCGTTACAACGTTCAGAGCTTCCTCGCCAAGAAAGATATTCTGTATGCCGATCTCAACAATTTTGAAATTATAGTGTTTACTGAAACTTGGCTCATCTGAACAGTTGACACTGACGACCTACTTTTTCCTTCTTACCATAAGCCGTTCAGACGGGATAGAAGAAACGATCCCCATGGAGGTATTCTAGTATACGTAAAATCCGATCTCTTTGCCATTGAGCGACCTGACCTACAAATTGATGATCTAGAATGTCTATGGGTCGAACTACGTATAAAGGGAAGGCGTCTTTTATATGGCTCTATCTACAGACCACCAAACTCTTCTCCTTATCTACTAGAATGCATACACGATTCGATCTCACTAGCCGTTGACACCGGTATTGAGAACATTGTTATCACAGGTGATTTTAATCTTGACATGAATAAACCACAGTGCAGGATCAAAATGGAGACCCTTCTTTTACAGTATAATCTCACACAGATTATTAAAGAACCTACTCATTTTACTGAAACCTTGAATTCCATTCTTGACCTTTTTATAGTAACACCTTCCTTGAAAGTGCTAAAAAGCGGCGTTGGAGAACCCTTTCTTAACCAGCAACTTCGATTTCATTGCCCAGTCTTCTGCGTCATAAACTTCAATAGATTAGCTGGATCTAATTTTAAACGTAAAATATGGCGATATAAATATGGGGACTACACTAATCTAAGACAACTTGTGCAGAATTACGATTGGAACAGTTGTTGTGATAATAATATTGACATATACACTTCAAATTTCACACGTCAACTTATCAGTCTCTGCGAAGCTACAATCCCGAACAAAATAGTTACAATAAGAACAGCCGATCCTCCATGGCTACATACTAATATTCGTAAGGAAATCCGACACCGCAAACAAAAAAGCCAAGGCTACTAATTTAGACCGACACTGGCACATCTTTCGCCAACAACGTAATATTGTTAATAATCTTGTCAGATCAGCGAAAAATGTGCACTTTGAAAATCTCGCTAAACTTATACGTGAAAATCAACACTCATCATCCGACTTCTGGAAAATAATAAAAAAATTCACAAATAAAAACACCACACAAAACGAGTTGCCTCCCTTAATTCATAATGGTACCATATATGAGTCACCCCTTGATAAAGCAAATATTCTTAATTCATTCTTCCAATCTCAATCTAATTTAACTACACCAAGTACGCATATGCACAACCTACATTCCCAAGAGCCAGATTACCCCGTCTTTGAAGATCTCATTATTTCCCGTCAAGATGTCTTGGATTCCATTAAAGTGATGAAAACGGGAAAGGCATCAGGTCCAGACCAAATAAATAGTCAAGTTCTAAAGCAAATTGCATCCGAGATTTCAGGTCCATTACGAAATCTTTTTATTTTTTCTATTAGTAATGGTAGGGTCCCACGGAGCTGGAAAGAAGCAACTGTTTGTGCACTTCACAAAAAGTCTGATCCTCAGGATGTTGAAAATTACAGACCGATCTCTCTTTTAAGTGTTTTAAGTAAATGTCTCGAGAGAATTCTACACAAATATATTTTTAACCATTTAAGGGCTATTGAATTTATAACCCCATCTCAATCAGGCTTCATTCCAAAAGATTTCACTGTCAACCAATTAGTCTCTGTGTATCACTCCTTTTGTAAAGCCCTTGACGAAGGTAAAGATGTTCGAGTCGTTTTTTGCGACATTTCTAAGGCCTTCGACAGAGTATTGCATGAAGGACTTATCCACAAGCTCCGACTTAGTGGTATCTCGGGCAATCTTCTATCTTGGTTAAAAGACTACCTACATGAGAGGACCCAGTGTGTTGTAATTTCTGGCTGCCAATCTGACCCATTACCCATAAACGCTGGTGTCCCTCAAGGGTCTATATTAGGGCCCCTCCTCTTTCTCATTTATATAAATGACATTGTACGAGATATCCACTGTCCAATTCGCCTATTTGCAGACGACACCACGCTATATATCATCGTCGACAACCCTGTTGATGCGGCTAATCATCTTAACACTGATCTTGCAAAAATTCATTCCTGGGCTGATAAGTGGTTGGTAACCTTCAATCCATCCAAAACCGAATCCTTGATTGTATCTACAAAAATCAACCGCCCAATCCATCCTCCTCTCTTTTTCAACGACTGCCAAATCACTGAGGTTTCGTCTCACAAGCATCTAGGCTTAACTTTTTCTGATACATGTTCCTGGCATGACCATATTGAATCAGTCAAGAAGAAAGCATGGCAAAGACTCAATGTAATGCGAACGTTCAAGTTTACGCTCGATAGAAAGTCCCTTCTATCGATTTACACAACATTTATTAGACCAATTATTGAATACGCTGATATAGTCTGGGATAACATTAATACACAAGATGAAATAGAACTTGAGAAGATTCAACAGGAAGCAGCAAGGATAATCAGCGGGGGAACACGTTTGGCATCCTTGCAAAACCTATACAATGAAACTGCTCTCGAACCATTAAAATAGTAGAACAAAACATAAACTTACCCACTTCTATAAAATGTATAATTCACTAGCGACCCCATACTTGTGCACACTTATCCCCTCTAGCGTGGGAGAAAGATCTGCTTATCCACTTCGTAACTCTAACAACATTCGCAGTATCCAATGCAAATCACAACTTTTTACACGATCTTTCCTACCATCAACTATAAACTTATGGAACAATTTACCCGAATCGGGAGAACGGCTCCTTCTCTCTCTGCTTTCAAAGCAAATCTTAGTAAAGATAAGAGAATAATTCCCCAGCATTTGTACGATGGGGAGCGGACATCTAATATTCTACATGCGCGTTTACGAATGCATTGTAGCAGTTTAAATGAACATTTGTACTCAAAAAACATTGTACATAGTCCATATTGTCAATGCGGTGCGATTGAAGACACATATCACTTTTTCTTTAATTGCCCCATTTATGCAGAAAAAAGAGTTATCCTTTTTAACAATTTGTCTAGATTCTTACCCATAACTTTGCAACTTCTTCTTTTCGGTGTTAAAGACGGCTCATATGAAGTAAATTCATTAGTGTTCAAACATGTTCAGTCTTACATCCGAGATAGCCATAGATTCTAACCCACTTCTATTTCAGGAACAAACCATATTCTGCTAACGATGCCCCGTTCCCGCAACTGCTTCCTTTCTTACCGCAACTTCTCTAATTCTGAAACTCTACTCTTCCACTGCTATCCCTTTCCTTCTCCACTTATTAGCTCTTATGCTTTCTACATTACTCTGTTATAATTTTTGTATTATAGGTTATATTATTTTTACATTTCTAACCAGTATGCAATAATCTATCACTGTAATATATTGTTTGTAATTTTGACATGTCTTTAAATAGTTGTTATACGTTTGGTTGTTTACACCATTACAGCAGCGCTTCTAACTGACAGAAGAGAGACATAGTATAAGCCTCGAGCTTCCTTCTCAATTCTGTCCAATTGTATGCTACAGCCTTTATGTAAAGCAATACTGCAATTCTACCTGCCTAGCATATTGCTCAAATATAATATGTATGTTTGTATTGTATTGCTTATATGTACTTTCAATGAACTAAATAAATAGTGTTTAAACCAAAGCACGGCAAGAAAACGGACAGCAGACTCTATGTTAACAGGGGCTTCTAACGCTTAGTTGCCCAATTTTAAATTCAAAAAGTTTGCAAGGTCTTTCCCGTCGCCCCCGGGGGATAACTCTTGTTTGTCCGAAAGGGGGCATTAAATAGGGAACATCCTCGCACTGGACAGTGGCGCATACCAGTAAAACGCCAAATAGGCTGTATTTGACTCCGACCCTAATTGAAAGTCCCAGCCAAAACTAGGTGGGACCGAAAGATATTTATCATAATGGATGCATGTACTAGGTCGCTTGCGGGGGATAACTCGTGTTTTTCCGAATGGGACCTTAATAGGTGCATTCCCACTCACTGGAAAATGACACATAATGCGCTTAATAGGCTGTATGTGACTCCGACCATAATTTTAATTTCCAGCCGAAACTATGTGCGCCCGACAGAGAGGGAGGTGAGCATGCACTATTTCACTTCCGTTGGATAACTCTTGTTTGACCGAAAGGGGGCCTTGAACGAGGAAACCCACGCTGTAGTAAATGACGCATCCCAGTAAAACGCTTAATAGGATGTATGGGAATCTGACCCTAATTAAAAGTCCCAGCCAAAACTAGGTGAGCCCGAAAGGCACGTCGCTTCCGGGGGATAATTATTGTTTGTCCAAAAGGGGTCCTTACAGGTGCATACACATTCACTTGATAAATGATGCTCAATGCGCTTAATAAGCTGTATGTGACTCTGACCCTTACTAAAAGTCCGAAACTAGGTGAAGCCCGAAACTAGGTGAAGCCAACCGGCAGTCGACTGGAGGTGTGCGTGCACTAGGTCGCATTTTTTTGGGAGAGAGATAAATTTTGTTTGTCCGAAAGGGGGCGTTGAAAATGCATTCCAACTCACTGGAACATGACGTTTACCAGTAATACGCTAAGTAGGCTGTATGTGACTCCAAGCCTAATTAAAAGTCCGGGCCGCAACTGGGTAAGCCTGATTTCAGCATGCACCAGGTCACTTCCAGAGGATAACCCTTGTTTGTAAAAAAGGGGTCCTTAAAGATTCATTCACATTCACTGGATAAATGACGCATAATGCGCTATAAAGGCTGTATGTAACTCCGACCGTAATTTAAAGTCCCGGCCGAAACTAGGTGAGGCCGACAGGCAGTCGACGGGAGGTGAACGTGCACTAGGTCTCTTCCTAAGGAAAACTTTTGTTTGTCCGTAAGGGGGCGTTGAAGGTGAATGCTAACTCACTGGAAAATGACGTATACCAATAATACGCTAAGAAGGCTGTATGTGACTCCGAAACTAATTAAAAGTCCCGGTCGAAACTAGGTGAGCCCGACCTCAGCATGCACTAGGTAACCTCAAGGGTATAACTCTTGTTTATCAAAAACGGGTTCTTAAAGGTGCATACACAATCACTGGATAAATGACGCATAATGCGCTCACAATTCTGTATGTGACTCCGACCCTAATTAAAAATCACGTCCGAAACTAGGTGAGTCCGACAGACTGTTGACAGGATGTCAGCATGCACTAGATCGCTTAAGGGGGGTAACTCTTGTCGGTCCGAAATTTGCCATTAACGGTGCACACCCAGTCACTGGAAAAATGACACATACTGCGAAAAAAGGCTGTTGTGACTCCGACCCTATTTAAATAGTCCGGCCAAAACTAGGTTAGCCCGACAGGTAGTCGACGGAACGTGAGCGCGCACTAGGTCGCTTCCGGAGAATAACTCTTGTTTGTCCAAAAGGGGCCAAAATGTGCATATCCATTCACAGGTAAATAACGTAATAGTTAAATCGTTAAGTAAGGATCTATGTGACTCCGACCATAATTAAAAGTCCCGGCCGAAACTAGGTGAGTCCGACGAGCAGTTGACAGGATGTCAGCATGCACTAGGTCGCTTCCGGGGGATAACTCTTGTTTGTCCGAATGTGGCCCATAAATGTTCATTTCACTCACTGGAAAAGTAAAGCAAACTGTCAGTAATGCGCTAAATAGGCTGTGTGTTACTCCGATATTAATCAAAATTCTCGGCTAAAACTATGTGAGCTCGACAGGCAATCGACGGGAGGTAAGCGTGCACAAGGTCACTTTCGGAGGATAACACGTGTTTTTCTGAAAGGAGGGCCTTGAATGTGCACACCCACTCACTTGCAAATGACGCATACAAGTAAAATGCTAAATAGGCTGTATATAACTCCGACCCTAATTTAAAGTCCCAGCCGAAACTAGGTGAGCCCGACGGGCTGTTGACAAGATGTCAGCACTCACTAGGTCGCTTCCGGGAGATAATTCTTGTTTGTCCAAAAGGGGCGCTTGAAAGTGCAAACAGACTCACAGGAAAAATGACACATACTGCCCTAATAGGCTGTTTGAGACTCCGACCCTAATTTAATGCCCCGGCCGAAACTAGGAGAGCCCGATAGGCAGTCCACGGGAGTTGAGCCTGCACTAGGTCTCTTTCGGGGATTACTCTTGTGTTTTTTTTTCAAAAGGGGCCTTTAAAGGTGCACACAGACTCACTGGAAAAATGACGCATACTGCACTAAATAGGCTGTATGTGACTCCGACCATAATTAAACGTCCCGGCGGAAAGTAGGTGAGACCGACAGGCAGTTGACAGGATGTGAGCATGCACTAGGATGCTTTCGGGGGATAACTCTTGTTTGTCCGAAAGGGGCCCATTTATGTGCATAACACTCACTGGAAAATAACGCATAATGCACTAAATAGGCTGTATATGACTCCGACCCCAATTAAACTTGCTAACTAGGATAAAAAAGATTTATGTTTCAGCCCATTTAATATACGTATTACATTGGCTAAATAGGTTCAAATGGCTGCTAAATAGGCTAAAATGGGCTTTATAGGATGTAGATTTCAACCTTTGTACGCGTAATTTATTTATGTTTTAGTCTATGTATAGGTCAACGAGTATTACGCTAGAAAGATTGTTAAAGTTTATAATTATGTCCTATGAAACGCGTCATTTACGTTAGAACATTTTCACAAATTTTGATATTATAGATTAAATGTTAAGTACGCGCAACATGTTAAATATTGTTTGCAGATGATCTAATAATGTATTCATTAGACTGCGGTACTAACAATAAGAATGCAATAATATCAACATGTTTAAAGTTTGTTACATTAACTAATGCACATGGTCTTCCTCTAGTCCCATTGAAAACGAATACATACTTCTTATAGCGTGTATGTTTATGTGTATACCATTAACACGTATACTCGTAAATGTGTGCGTGTGGCCTTTTCACAATTAATTGGTTTGGAGTTTGAAATAAACCAGGATAAAAAAATAATTCTAATAATCTGTTCAAAACAAACACAATCAATAAAAAGTCAATAATAATTATCTAAAAATTATCTAGTATTCAGTAATAATAATAATACTTCTAATAATAATACTTCTTATAATAATACTAATAATAATAATAATAATAATAATAATAATAATAATAATAATAATAATAATAATAATAATAATAATAATAATAATAATAATAATAATAATAATTATAAAACTAATAATTATTATAATAATAATAATTATAATAACAATAATAATAATGATAATAATAATTATAATCATAATAATATCAATGTATTGCTTTAAAAGTATTGAAGGTCTCAAGTGTATTAATACACGTTGTTAATATGTCTTCTGTTTTATGATAAGGAAATTTTGAGGTGGGAAACCCAATAAAATATATATAAATCATACGTAATGTCATACTTTATTTCCTTCAATGTCAGTAAACAAGCTTAGTGCTCTTGAACAATTGACAGAGGCTAACCAATTTTGTACTTGTTTTAGTGTTAACCCACTTAACAAGGAATGTCGCAACATATCAAGCATAACATTGCGCAGACAACTTGGTACGTTAACTAGCAACCTTGATTATTTTCATTCCGGACTATTTGCATGAAAAATAACTATTTTTTTATAAAAACGACAATCAAAGGCAATATATGGCGAAACTGACCCCATTCAAAATGATTTAGATGTATCATTGCTGCTTGGTTGACATTTAAGACCAATATTCATGATAAAGACCTGTCTACAGATTAGCGGGTAAATAGTGTTCTAATTCATAAATAAAATAGTGCGTAGCATAAAGGACATAAATAGCACGGCGGTTACACAAAATATAAGGACAATTACGAGTCGGATTTGTTGTTGTGTTAAACTGATGATTCAAAGCTAAGTGATGAATGAGCTTCATACCATCTTTGGTGCCAACTTTATGCATTTGCGTTTTCACGATTTACTTTTTAAACATTTTAGGGTACGTAAGTTAATATCCTTTTTTCTTAAGTTAACGAAGACGTTTATTGATATTTATATTATTTGAAAAATGCCTTGAAGCTTCCCCCGATGAACAAATGAAAGTTGGCCTGTATAACGCCTGCGTCCAACATCATTTCTAAGTAAAGCCATTGGTATCCGACAATGAGTCAATAATGCATCAATTTTAACAGGGATCTTATACAACCGCGCCTGTCGGGAAAGCACGGTTGAGCTTTGTCCGAAATAGTAGAGATTGTCCGGTTTCAAATGTGTTATTATGCCTATAGTTCCTTAAACAATATTCCCGAAGTGGTTGCATCATTGCGCGATAAAGGTGTACTTGTTGTCTCTCTAAACGAGACTCATTTACATGTGTTTGTCCAGGTGTAGTGCCTGGCGTTCAGCAGTTGATTCTGGACGCCCACAACACGGCCCGGCGTGGCGTCACGCCCACGGCATCCAACATGCAGTTGATGGTGTGTACCAACCAATCAAGAATAACACGAAACGTTTGGGTGTTTTCATTAGCGTTGTGCAATTGTTATTAGCGCTGCCATATTGCCATTAGCGGTTTGTTACTTTCATCAGCACTGTATAAACTATCCGAAATTCTATCTAGTGTCAATTTGTTAAAATCCGCATTTACAAAAATCTCGCAGGAATGTAATACATTTTCATATTCAGCAAATAATCAACGCATATCATCCACTTATCTGTTAATTGTATAATCTTCTAAATAATTCTAATTAAAAAGTTATGTTTTGCTTACTCATGAAAAGCCCTCATACAAGAGGTGCGATTTTGGTACGTAAGCCATTACTCGCGCATCAAATCATCGTGTACTTCAGCAGTATCCTTGTATCACCGATATTTTTATCCTTTCATAAACTTAATAGCAATTGTGTTGGGTTAGACATTCTTATACAATTCGTTTCATATTGCGTTCTACAATTTACACTCCCACGAAGGCCGCTGGTCAATTATTGGTAACATTCAAAATCCCTAGAATACAGTTGTGTTTACTAAATATATGCTCATTCTTATTACATTCATTTCTCATTTGCTGTTCGTCGCTTTTCTGCGGGTGACACGTGGCTTATGGGTCACTTTTTTAATGGCGCAAAACCCCATAGACTATGCCAAGTCAGTTTTTGCCGTGTGTTTTTGCTGTTTTTGCTAATATTGTGTTGCCATTGGTTACTTGCCATACATACAGGACCCTCTGCAAAATGGGGTTTCTCTCATATTCATGCAGCAGAAGTCTCGATTTCTTTACAGTCATATTCTGTGATACGATCTAGATACATACGCATAATATCGGAATAAAGACTATTAAGAGCTACACTCAGATCATTTGAGCCTCGTTATCTGTATTCTGGGCATAATGCATATGCGTTAAGTGTCATTCCAAATCAGCCCCTGCAGTCAGGTCGGCAATTTCCGCTTTTATTGTATTTTCGTTTAACGAAAGTATCTTCCTAGCGAAAATCCAGTTAAGGCGGACAGTGCTGTAACTGTTTAACCTGTGCGGACAAAGGTAATCTTGGGTGACAATTTCAGTATAACGGAAGTAAACTCCAGCTGCTGGAGCAGTATTGCCTTCTCCTGATTTACAATTTGTTGGTCCTTTATTGAAGGCCAGTAACCAATTGCCAAAACAATACGAAACAGCACAATACGAAACAACATACGCAAATAGACGAATAAAGCTGGAGTCACCTCCTTGGAACGGTCAATGCAAAGCATTGGGGGTTTAACCCGGTTTTAGAGCGCACAGCCTCACACTTGGCCCAGCAATATGCATAATACATATAAATGTAAATATAATGTAACCTGATAGCATTGAAACTCAAATTAAACATTAATAAAAGTGAATTAAAGCGCATTCAATTTGATTATCATTTAATTACTCAATGGTAGGAAGAAGACCAGATCAACAGAGTTTCAACTTTTCGAGGAACGATGAAATGAAATTCAGCGCATGCATTACGCACAGTTTTCACAGAACGAGGTTTTTTTCTCGTCTGCTACCACGACCATTTATCGTCCGTTTTATTCAATTATTTATTGCCTGCTTCAGGGCGCTTTTCAGTGGGTCAGAACTTAGCATATGGCTACTCCAGCTGGACAGGTGCAATCGAAGGATGGGCAAAGGAGAAGAAAGACTTCACCTACGGTACCGACAATAAAAACAAAGTTGTGGGGCACTATACTCAGGTAATGATCGTTTGGTTAAGGGAAAAGGTTAAAGGGCGGGGTTTTAGTTTGCTGTGCATTGTCTCTCGATTTTTACATTAACCTCCAAAACATTGGGATGTAAGTCGTCCATGGATACTCGGCGCAGTATACAGCGACGTCACTTTGTTTTTTCCCCTCATATGTACAAAAACATACAGCGTTTAAATTTGTAAGAACTTCTATTGCTTTGCAGTTGAATTAATACTTTTTGAAAAACTTCTTTTGATCTGCCTCCGTTCGGTTTGTGTTAGGATTAACACGAGTCGAATTGGGTCATCAAAAAATGTTCAATTACTTAACAATGAAATATGTGTCGATGATTTACAAACTCAATCCTTTGTTGATATCCCAACTGCTCGATTTTCCCATTGGCTAATCCATTACCCTAATATGCTTAATTAATGTGCTTGCTATACATTTTTGTTTATAAACAATCCGATTATCAAATAAGTGCCACTTAAGTTATAAAAATACAGACAGTTCGCCTAGATATACTACAATTACCGGTATCTTGTTTCCAGATGGTGTTGGCGCAAACATCAAAAGTTGGCTGTGGATATGCCGTCTGTAATGGTCGGCCTTATTATGTGTGCAACTATGGCCCAGCGTAAGTTTGGTACTGTTTTATCATTTTGTTTTCGATAAGTTTTTTTTAGGTCGTCTCAAACGGAGCAATGAAGAGGTATTTCATTTAGACTATAAATTTACACCCATTAACATTTTGTTCCTCATATCAGTGGTTGCAAGTTAAACCCAGTGGGTGCAAGTTGTACCGAGGGGTTACTCGTTATGGTAGATTTTGTTAGTTCTACATTAATCGTTAAACTTGTATAAGTGGTTACGTCATGAGCTAGTGGTAACCCGTTACACTAGTTGTCACTCGTTACACCAGTGATTACACATTGTTTGAGACGTTACATGATGAATGTTCACTTTTATTATATGTACCGCAATCTGGGAAAACTGGGCTTATACCATGTCCGTTTAGAGTCACCCCAGCAGTACACACAGGAAAGTCAGGGACGACACTTTCCGCTACACTGGCAGTTCGTTTAAAAGAAACCTTCTTAAAACAAAAAAATCTATAAAACCGTTTCGTCCCTGATTAGCTTTCTCGGACTGCACAGGCTAATCCGGGAAGACACTTTACGCACATGCATCAAGACCAGTTTCCCAGAACGTTTCTTGTATCTTACAGGGGTAATTATATGGGAGAACAGCCATATGCAAACGGCACAACATGTGCTATGTGTCCCAAAAGCTGTACAAATCGACTGTGTGGTAAAAATGTGTTTATTACTGACTAAAACAACGTTACTGAAGTTGCTTCGAAATACAATGCAATTTAAGATTTGGTCATTTCAACTAGTACAATCGTTGGCATGTAAGCTAATAGTCATCAAAAACAAATAACAACAGTTTTATCTTCCTCATAATAAGTTTAACAACAATCTGATACATAACAACAATCTTATAATTTGTTGACAGAAGAATATAATACAGACACAATCTACGAGCTCATCAAATTTAATAAAAAAAACATAACAGTTCAGCCTCGGTCTGTGAAAAAGGGTTTTAATGCATTGACGTGTCGTCCAAGATTAGTCGGTGCGGACTGCACTGGACGGCACTTCGTTAAAAGGCAGATTTTTCTTAACAAAAATCCAGTGACGGCAGAAGTGTCGTCCCTGATTCGCCTGTGAGGCTTGCACAGGCTAATCTGGGACGACACTTTACGCACGTGCATTGACATATTTTCTTTAATCTATCGATGATGGATAAGAAAAAGAATAACGGGTCGAAGTTGTGATATTTGCCAAGTCATAAAATTACAGTTTTAGACACAATGTTATTTGAACAATATTTTGAATTCCTGGCGGTGTTAAGGCTCATCGGTTTGCTTACGATTTTTCCTGCCGTTTTTAACCAAGTGCTAGTCATCTAATTGCCTTTAAGAAGAAGTTCAATATAAATAGTGCCCATCTAGGTTATTCATACGTTTAATTAGTTAACATTTACTTGTATAGTTTATATGAGAAGCGCTGGATGAAAACGGTGTTTAACGCATGTCTTTAAAGTGATGTGTAGTCCGCACAGGTTAAATATGACTACACCTTCCACTTATTGTTTTTTTTTTAGTTTCAGGAAGTATTACCTCAAAAATTCAATTTAGGCGAAAAGTGTCGTACTTGACCAGCCATTGCGTATTGCACAGGAAATTCTAGGACGACACTTAACGCACATGCATTAAACCCTGATTTGACGAGCTCGTGTAGAATGTCTTTAATTGTCATCATTCAGTACAGATCTCAACTGTAGAAAATACACTTGCAAATAATGAAGTTTAAAAAAGTATCGAATATTATTATGCTAATTGAGTTAATGGCATTTTAAATGATTATTTCGCAATGTATTTAATCGATGATTTGTGTGCATATATCAAGGAAATGCGTATTATGTTTTATTATTGTTCAAATAGTATGTATCATTAGAGTGGCTTTTCTATTTTTATATCTGAAATAGCACTGCATTGGCCAATTTTTTAAAATAATGCGAAATATGCTAAAAAAACACACAAAACCTAATCACCCTGTACAATTATCCGTTAAATTTCAAAACAACCGGGCCTGAGCGCAACCTTGAAAGTAGCATTGGCTCATTTATAAATGCATCTCAACAAAGAGGTGGCGTCCGTGATAAACGGCCGTGAACATGTACTTCTAATATTATTTTTTTCTAGGTTGTGGCGGGTTGGTGCGTCTAAACGGAAGGGTCCTGGACTTGAAGGAATGCAACTGTTACTGCTATCATTTCACATGCAACCGAATTGTGCACGTGAGTTTCGAGTATACAGACGAAGGGAAAATGTTATTTTTATTACTTATTTGTAGATATTTGTTTATATCCACCAGTGTTATATAAATTGCTAAATGTGTGACTTGATCTCATAAATTTAATTCGTATTACTTACAATTCATCTCATTTATGTTCGTTAAGCTTACATTTGTCATAAGTTTTGTTTTTCTGTTGCTTGAGTTGAAAATTAAGTGTGTAAAGTACCTCTCCTGTCTCTCCTGATTGACACACGATATCAGGGGCGTAGCTAGCATCTTTCGAGCTGTAGGTCCGGATATGATACATACAAACGGGGGGGGGGCAGGTGTCCACCGCCTGAAATAATTTACATTCTTTAACGCCTGTGGCGAGATTTAAAGCATATCAAGACAAATAATTAGATAAGAAATATAAGACTTTGGCCTGAATTTCTTTGATATTTTACTGTTTTTTTCTCAATGTCAGAGAACCAAATTTTGCTTTGTTCGGCATCAAGGTACCGAACCGACTCGGATTCAGTCAATGGATCGGGTTACGGGACAAGTGCTCCATTTTAAATTTCCGCGGTCATAAACACATTCGGAATTGTCTGAGGATTATTTCAATATGAAATGCAGATTTCTAACACATCAAATCCCCCCCCCCCTATCAGGGTCAACATTTTAATGCGTTTTTCGAAGTTGAAGCATTTTTATTTGTTCATGTTTCGAAAAAAAATGTAGGCCCGGGCCAGCTGTGCATTATAGCTGCTACGCCCCTGGTAATTGATACCAACTGTATGATTGCTATGAATCTCTAAAGTGCATTCCCACCAGTTGTTGTACCCAATGTCCAAATAGTGAGGGACCTTTTATTGAAACTACCTTGGGTGATTGTTTAAATCAATGCAATGTTCATTTTAAAGAACCAGTGCCCGTATTCAATAACTGATTATAAGAATGAATTTTAAAATTTAATTATATTTTTTAAACTTTAAAATACTCAAACTTCTTGAAAGTCCAGAAAAGTGTTGCAGTGAACAGTTTAAATGGTCTAAATAGCGTAAATAATACTATCTTTATTATTTAAGCACCATTTCGAGCCTTTTTATGTGCACACCCTAAGGCATTTTTATTGAGTCTAAGACTATTATTTATTCTTAATTCTAAGAAGCGGTTGGTAAATACGGACCCAGAATGTGAAGCATAAGATGAATTGTTATGACTATCTTGCAGTGAAATGCGTTGGCGCCGTTGATAGTACCCACTGCCCGGGTTTTTACTCAGGAAAATGCGAGGTTTGGACCAACGTACCAGTTGAGTGTCCCAAAATGTGCAAGTGGTGCCCATACGCGGGTAAGAATTATATGAGCCGCGTTCTATGAAAACTGGGATTCAATCATATGATTCGAGATTCATGCTGGATAAGCCTGTACAGTGCGCACAAGCCAATCACGGACGACACTTTCCGCCTTCACTGGATATCCGTATAGTGGAGGATTCGTTTAAACGAACATTTCTAAACAAGCGGAAAGTGTCGTCTCTGAGTAGCGTGTGGAATAATCAGTATCAAAACCACCAGCACATCTAACTCTGGAATAACTCCGCCTGTGCCTCGGCATTTACAAAGTCCTCCTAAGGCAGTTACTATGTCATCAGAAGGCAGTTACAAACAACTGGTATTTAATGAACCACCGTCACTACCATATCGGTATTATAAAACCATGTTCACCACCTCCACAGCACCGCTACCTCCATCATCACGACCATAACAACTGCAACCAACAATAATACCACCACATCTAATTGCCATAACACAAGCACTACCTTACGCCATTAGAACACTACCACCGCAATCATAACAAAGCGGTCAACTAAGCGACCATGATAGATAAAGCAATCGGACTCCACAACATTAACTGCATCGCTACATTAACTACAAGATATCCTTAACATTTCTCCATCATAACAAACAGACGTTAAATCTAGTACAGATTGTAATACAAACTACATTTATGCACACAGAATATAGATGTGCATACTATTCTCTGGTTCTTTTTTTCTGTTTCAGACAAGCAATTCCTCAAGTAACCTAGATCGTTCAGCCTTATCTCACAACGGATAATTAAAGCCTTTGAACAAAGTGCTTATTTGTTGACGCATTATAAATTCGCATGTACTTTTTATCGTTTTCTTTCGGTTGGACAATTGTAACTTATGTTATATATGCATGTGTACATGCATTAGCTGTAATTTAAATGTGTTACTTCGTTTACTTAACTTTAACGCATTTAGTAGTTTATTGCTTTACGTTGATTCCTATAGTTAAGATATTGTTGCGAATTTGTTATTTGACATGTTGTTTACGACTACAACTTGCTATATTGACCAACATAGAAATATTTCTTTTTAAAGAGTCGTGTTATTCTAGTTGTATATACGTAAGCATGTTTATATTGTATCGAAAAGTAAGCTTTTGTTCATTTTTTTTTATTTTGAATATATTATACAGCAGCTGTTGTGTTTGTTATTTTTCATATAAGCGGTGTACGTAGATATCAAACTCATTATTTTCGGCTGTTCTTTCTTTGAACACATTTATTTGTTGTTGTTTTTTGTGTTTTTTTTTTGTTTTGGTTAAAGTTTATTTTAAAAAAGCAAGTAAAGGCCATGAAACGAAATCCTATTCGATCTATGCACATGTTAAATCATATATTGTTTTTTTTATTAGAAGATTAAGTACCGATCAGAAATTGGAAGCCATTTTTATAATTAAGCGCGCAATTGGTAAATCAACCATTATTTTAATAAATACAAACATTCTCTATGTACATTAAGCAAAGATAAAACATGAATTGTTTCTCACATTAAAATATTTACCGTAATATTCAAGATTACTAAACAAATTAAAATCCAACTGGACGTTATCAGTGTTTTTGGCAAGCATTTATATCTGAGACATATAACTTCTAATCTTGCACATACTCACGAAAAATAACTTACTATCACTTTTTTATGTTTATTTTGCAATATGATTGCAACTACCTTAGACACTAGTGCTATTTAATGCATCTTCGAATGTAACTTTAGAATGCCATAAACAGAAGATAGCAAAATAAGTTAATGTAATGCTCACCAATGTTAAAGCACGGCAAGAAAACGGACAGCAGACTCTATGTTAACAGGGGCTTCTAACGCCCTAGTTGCCCAATTTTAAATTCAAAAAGTTTGCAAGGTTTTTTCCGTCGCTTCCGAGGAATAACTCTTGTTTGTCCGAAAGGGGGCATTAAATTTGGTACATCCTCGCACTGGACAATGGCGCATACCAGTAAAACGCCAAATAGGCTGTTTTTGACTCCGACCCTAATTGAAAGTCCCAGCCAAAACTAGGTGGGCCCGAAAGGTAGTTATCATAATGTATGCATGTACTCGGTCGCTTGCGGGATAACTCGTGTTTTTCCGAAGGGGACCTTAATAGGTGCATACCCACTCACTGGAAAATGACACATAATACGCTTAATAGGCTGCATGTGACTCCGACCATAATTTAAATTTCCAGCCGAAACTAGGTGCGCCCGACAGGAAGTGAGGTGAGCATGCACCATTTCACTTCCGGTGGATAACTCTTGTTTGGCCGAAAGGGGGCATTGAACGAGCTAACCCACGCTATGGCAAAGGACTCATCCCAGTGAAACGCTTAATAGGCTGTATGGAAATCTGACCCTAATTAAAAGTCCCAGCCGAAACTAAGTGAGCCCAACAGGCACGTCGCTTCCGGGGGAAAACTATTGGTTGTCAAAAAAGGGTCCTTACAGGTGCATACACATTCACTTGATAAATGATGCTTAATGCGCTTAATAAGCTGTATGTGACTCCGACCCTAATTAAAAGTCCGAAACTAGGTGAGGCAGTCGATGGGAGGTGAGCGTGCACTAGGTCGCATTCGAGAGGGAGATAACTTTTGTTTGTCCGAAATGGGGCGTTGACGGTGCATTCCAACTAACTGGAACATGACGTTTACCAGTAATACGCTAAGTAGGCTGTATGTGACTCCAAGCCTAACTGAAAGTCCAGGGCCTCAACTAGGAAAGCTTGATTTCAGCATGCACTAGGTCACTTCCAGAGGATAACTCTTGTTTGTCAAGAAGGGGTCCTTAAAGATTCATACACATGCACTGGATAAATGACGCATACTGCGCTATAAAGGCTGTATGTAATTCCGACCCTAATTAAAAGTCCCGGCCGAAACTAGGTGAGGCCGACAGGCAGTCGACGGGAGGTGAGCGTGCACTAGGTCACTTCCGAAGGAAAACTTTTGTTTGTCCGTAAGAGGGCGTTGAATGCAAACTCACTGGAAAATGACGTATACCAATAATACGCTAAGAAGGCTGTATGTGACTCCGTAACTAATTAAAAGTCCCGGTCGAAACTAGGTGAGCCCGACCTCAGCATGCACTAGGTAACCTCAATGGTATAACTCTTGTCTATCAAAAACGGGTTCTGAAAGGTGCATACACAGTCACTGGATAAATGACGCATAATGCGCTCAAAATTCTGTATGTGACTCCGACCCTAATTAAAAATCCCGTCCGAAACTAGGTGAGTCCGACAGACTGTTGACAGGATGTCAATATGCATTAGATCGCTTAAGGGGGATAACTTTTTTCAGTCCGAAATCTGCCATTTACGGTGCACACCCAGTCACTGGAAAAATGACACGTACTGCGAAAAAAGGCTGTTGTGACTCCGACCCTATTTAAATAGTCCGGTCGAAACTAGGTTAGCTCGACAGGTAGTCGACGGAAGGTGAGCGCGCACTAGGTCGCTTCCGGAGAATAACTCTTGTTTGTCCAAAATGGGCCTTAAATGTGCATATCCATTCACAGGTAAATAACGTAATAAGTAAATCGTTAAGTAAGGATCTATGTGACTCCGACCATAATTAAAAGTCCCGGCCGAAATTAGGTGAGTCCGACGAACAGTTGACAGGATATCAACATGCACTAGGTCGCTTCCGGGGGATACCTCCTGATTGTCCGAAAGGGGCTCTTAAAGGTGCATACTTACTCACTGGAAGATGACGCATATTGCGATAAAAAGGCAGTACGTGTCTCCGAGCCTAATTAAAAGTCCCGGCCTAAACTAGGTGAGCCCGACAGCTGTCGACGGGACGTCGCTTTCGTGGGATAACTCTTGTATGTCCGAGAGGGGTCATTGAAGGTGCCTACTCACTTACTGAAAAATGACGCATACGCATGATAGGCTGCATTTGACTCCGACCTAAATTCAAAGGCCCGGCTGAAACTAGGTGGGCCCATAAATGTGCATACCACTCATTGGAAAAGTAAAGCAAACTGTCAGTAATGCGCTAAATAGGCTGTGTGTTACTCCGATCCTAATTAAAATTCGCGGCTAAAACTTTGTGAGCTCGACAGGCAATTGACGGTTTGTTAGCGTGCACTAGGTCACTTTCGGAGGATAACACGTGTTTTTCCGAAATGGGGGCCTTAAATGTGCCCACCCACTCACTGGTAAATGACGCATACAGGTAAAATGCTAAATAGGCTGTATATAACGCCGACCCTATTTTAAAATCCCAGCCGAAACTAGGTGAGCCAGACGGGCTGTTGACAAGATGTCAGCACTCACTAGGTCGCTTCCGGGGGATATTTCTTGTTTGTCCAAAAGGGGCGCTTGAAGGTGCAAACAGACTCACAGGCAAAATGACGCATACTGCACTAAATAGGCTGTTTGAGACTCCGACCCTAATTTAATGCCCCGGCCGAAACTAGGAGAGCCCAATAGGCAGTCCACGGGAGTTGAGCCTGCACTAGGTCTCTTTCGGGGGTTACTCTTGTGTGTTTTTTAAAGGGGCCTTTACAGGTGCACACAGACTCACTGGAAAAATGACGCATACTGCACTAAATAGGCTGTATGTGACTCCGACCATAATTAAACGTCCCGGCGGAAAGTAGGTGAGACCGACAGGCACTTGACAGGATGTGAGCATGCACTAGGTTGCTTCCGGGGGATAACTCTTGTTTGTCCGAAAGGGGCCCATAAATGTTCATACCACTCACTGGAAAAGTAAAGCAAACTGTCAGTAATGCGATAAATAGGCTGTATGTTACTCCGATATTAATTAAAATTCCCGGCTAAAACTAGGTAAGCCCGAAAGGCAATCGACGGGAGGTTAGCGTGCACTCGGTCCCTTCCGGGTGCTAGGTGAGCCTAACAAGATATCGACTGGAGGGTAGTGCAGTAGGTCGCTACCGGGGAATAACTCTTGTTTTAAAAAGAATACTTCGTAATAAGGCTTAATATACTTAACTGGCTGCTAAAAAGGCTAAATAGGCTTCATGTTTCAGCCCATTTAATATACTTATTATATATAGCTAAATAGGTTCAAATGGCTTCTTAATACGCTAGAATTGGCTAAAAAGGATATATATTTCAGCATTCGCACTAAACTTGCTAACTAGGATAAATAAGATTTATATTCAGCCCATTTAATATACGTATTACATCGGCTAAATAGGTTCAAATGGCTGCTAAATAGGCTAAAATGGGCTTTATATGATGTAGATTTCAACCTTTGTACGCGTAATTTATTTATGTCTTAGTCTATGTATAGGTCAACGAGTATTATGCTAGAAAGATTGTTAAAGTTTATAATTATGTCCTATGAAACGCGTCATTTACGTTAGAACATTTTCACAAATTTTGATATTATAGATTAAATGTTTAGTACGCGCAACATGTTAAATATTGTTTGCAGATGATCTAATAATGTATTCATTAGACTGCGGTACTAACAATAAGAATGCAATAATATCAACATGTTTAAAGTTTGTTACATTAACTAATGCACATGGTCTTCCTCTAGTCCCATTGAAAACGAATACATACTTCTTATAGCGTGTATGTTTATGTGTATACCATTAACACGTATACTCGTAAATGTGTGCGTGTGGCTTTTTCACAATTAATTGGTTTTGAGTTTGAAATAAACCAGTATAAAAAAATAATTCTAATAATCTGTTCAAAACAAACACAATCACTAAAAAGTCAATAATAATTATCTAAAAATTATCTAGTATTCAGTAATAATAATAATACTTCTTATAATAATACTTCTTATAATAATACTTCTAATAATAATAATAATAATAATAATAATAATAATAATAATAATAATAATAATAATAAAAATTATTATTATTATTATTATTATTATTATTATAATCATCATAATAATAATAATAATAATAATAATGATAATAATAATTATAAGCATAATAATATCAATGTATTGCTTTAAAAGTATTGGAGGTCTCAAGTGTATTGATACACGTTGTTAATATGTCTTCTGTTTTATGATAAGGAAATTTCGAGGTGGGAAACCAAATAAAATATATATAAATCATACGTAATGTCATACTTTATTTCCTTCAATGTCAGTAAACAAGCTTAGTGCTCTTGAACAATTGACAGAGGCTAACCAATTTTGTACTTGTTTTAGTGTTAACTCACTTAACAAGGAATGTCGCAACATATCAAGCATAAGATTGCGCAGACAACTTGGTACGTTAACTAGCAACCTTGATTATTTTCATTCCGGACTATTTGTATGAAAAATAACTATTTTTTTTATAAAAACGACAATCAACGGCAATATATCAATTCACATGATTTGTGAATATATACATGGAATTAATGCGAAATGTTTTTGCGTGCACACCATTTGGCAAGATGACGATTTCATTGTGTTTTGAACAATAGCCCAAACACACTGCTCATGAGCATGCTAAAATTAATTTTGATAATTAAAAACAGTATGCATATATCATGGAAAAAAGTATCTACCCGTGCATTGGTGTGCTATTTGATTGCGTAAGATATATGGCGAAACTGACCCCATTCAAAATGATTTAGATGTATCATTGCTGCTTGGTTGACATTTAAGACCAATATTCATGATAAAGACCTGTCGGCAGATTAGCGGGTGGATAGTGTTCTAATTCATAAATAAAATAGTGCGTAGCATAAAGGACATAAATAGCACGGCGGTTACACAAAATATATGGACAATTACGAGTAGGATTTGTTGTTGTGTTAAACAGATGATTCAAAGGTAAGTGATGAATGAGCTTCATACCATCTTTGGTGCCAACTTTATGCATTTGCGTTTTCACGATTTTCGTTTTAAACATTTAAGGGTACGTAAGTTAATATCCTTTTTTCTTAAGTTAACGAAGACGTTTATTGACATTTATATTATTTGAAAAATGCCTTTAAGCTTCCCCCGATGAACAAATGAAAGTTGGCCTGATCTTCAGCTGTATAACGCCTGCGTCCAACATCATTTCTAAGTAAAGCCATTGGTATCCGACAAAGAGTCAATAATGCATCAATTTTAACAGGGATCTTATACAACCGCGCCTGTCGGGAAAGCACGGTTGAGCTTTGTCCGAAATAGTAGAGATTGTCCGGTTTCAAATGTGTTATTATGCCTATAGTTCCTTAAACAATATTCCCGAAGTGGTTGAATCATTGCGCGATAAAGGTGTACTTGTTGTCGCTCTGCGAACATGTTATCACCGTCTGTCATCAAAGTTTCGCAATGCGGTTAATCCCAATTATGGGTACCAAATGTGTCCGCTTGTGCGTTTTGTGATCAACTGGATGCAAATTACAGAAAATAAAAACAAAACATTTGCTTGAACCCTTCCTTAGAAAGTGCACTGCATATTAACACTTTAATACCAATTGAAGCCGTGTGTTTCTACTCTTACAAAAATGCAATAGGCAAACTATTTGTATTGTACTTAACTGGGCCAATTCGGTCAGGACGATGCAGGTACACTACATTTCATAAACATTTCAACTGATTATGTACTTACTTATTTTGCATCAATTTAACATGTCGGAAATCGAATTATACCTTTTGATGAGTAATTACTCATAAACTATATATCCGATTCCTATATCTCTTCCTAATTAGAAAATTTGAAAGCTCATTTTCCTCACCCAAACACTGAATTAATGTGATTAAAGACTAGTAAGAAACAAATATCTTCCGGTGTGATGCACCATTCTGTAAAAACAGGTTGGCTCCCATCCATTTTTATGTATTACCCGCTCAAAATATGTCGCAACCATGTTTGTCTTTTTTTCACCTTGCAATAATCTCGTAAAATTCAGACATACCAATCATGTTTTATGCCATTGAGTGTTATTTTAAGTAACGTACACTATTTTTAGGAACATTCTTATGTTTGCATCACCACAAACGATCTGTAACAGACGTCCTCTATGCACACGTGGCATTCGATTCCGTTCATCACCTTGTCCTCGTTTGTCCTCACTACTCAAACTTCGTATAGTTAACTTTTGGACACACCATGTCTGTAAACGACAACAAATCACAATGGTAATTATGGTCTCAACTTTGCTCAAACTTACGAAAGTAAATAATTTCCTCAAAACGTTTGAACACACAATGTTGACATCACTCTACTGTGTTGTTCACTACTTGTATAAGTGTTCATTTCAAATAATATGTTTTATATTTACTGCGTAAACGATGTTTGATTATTATGTTAAATGATCGAAAACCGTATTCAAACAAAAAGTTCTGCGTTAAAAATATTAGCTCTGTTGATGCATATGATATAATAGTTTGTGTTATCATATTTACCCTTAAACAAACAGTTATTGCGTTTTCTATTCCGAAAATGTGTGGGTTTGTATATATAAAAAATAAATTGCTTTCGGATCTATATGCTTACTAAATGCACACTTCCTGGGTCCTTAAATGAACTGTGGTTAAACAAATTTTGATTAAGGGAATCTATAAAAGTAAAACAAGCCTCACAAAGAACATCCAAAAAGGAAACGTTATAAATAGTGTATAATTATATGCATATTCTGTTCCGTTTGATCTATATTATATAGTTAAATACATCTATAATTGTATCATTAATATGTTTTGTTTACTAAACAGCCCATATTAAAATCATTTAATTTTCAACATATATTTCTAATGAACAATTCAATGCTAAGCGCTATGTCAAAAAGTCATATACAAATCTTAAAACACACACATGTACGCATGCTCGCCATCAATGGCTTCGACCAGCCCGACCATCCATCGGCTTTCCCATCTGCCCGCCCGCCTGGCTGGCTCCCCGTATGCCCGCATGGAAAAAGGAAACACACATATTCAATCAGCTGGCCTTTCAAATGGCGTATGCATTGTCGAAAAATTAGAAATATTTAGAGTAATTAAATTGCAATTTGCGTGAGATTAAGCGTTCATTGTTAACCTGTATGTAATGAAAACTAATGCCATTTGGATACTAAATATTTCGTTTTCACCCATGCAATATGTTGTATTGCTTATATCGACAATTGCTTTTCAAATATAAAACTGTTGGCTTTTAGAGGAAGATATAATCTCAAGTTTCTGAAAACCAGGCCTATATTCGCGTACGTCAATAACTGCTTTAGTACCGACATAAATTAGCAAAGTTTTATTACATGCTTACATGCCTATTGATTTTACGAATATCTTATGCTTTAAAACGCAATAAAAGATATTTATAGAAAAATCATAAAATAAAACCACGTCAACTAAGTCAGTGGGTAATTTGCGGAAATAACTGATGATAATAATATGTAAGTTATTACGAACGATTCTTACAGGTAGTCTTGTGTTTTAGTGCGAATATCTATTGTCATTATCAGTTCTTAAATTGTTTAATTATGAAACAAAATATATCAACGCCATAAATTTATCACATAAAACTGAGATTTACCCAACGTAGATATTAAATAAACGGTGGGAAAGTAGGTCAGGTAAAACAGATCGATATCAACGTAGCTTACAATGAAACATTATAATTATATAGATAATTATATAGATACCCTATCGGGGGCATAAAAAACCCATCAAAGATGCTGAATTGTTTGAAATGGCAGCTGATTAGTTTTAATGAAATAAATTGTATATTTATTATAACATAAAATTGGAATTGCTTTATTATTTGAAGTTGCCACTTTCTTTATAATGAGCATTTGATTTGTATGAAAATTTGTCATAGAAATGCAACACTAAACGCAGATAAAATATCTATTATAAACATATACTTTAAAAGAAAATTACATAAAATATTATGACCAACATTTCTAACCTGTAAACAAAACATATTACCGTCACAAACTACTCTTCCAAAACAAGAAGAAAAAGAAACAAGACAAAACCAAGTTCATATCTTATTATTACAATTGGCACCGTTTTTTTTAGCATTTCCTGTTTATAACTTAACACATGTTTTATACGGATACGATCTTTGATATATTTATGAACCGTGAAAGTCAACTGGTTTTAAGCAACATTATATTTGTCTTTTTATCCGTAATATAATGGCATACTGGAAACTCGCAAATTATGTCGATGCTAGCTTGATCGTTTTATAGAACAACACTTATTTAAGGTTATTTTATGTGTGGCTTTTGCACATGAGATGTTCGGAAAGTGTTCTTTATTTTTGGAACTCAATTTTCGGGTTGAGTATACATGAAGCTTTAAGGATATGCATTAAATTTTCTTTATTATAAATAAGGGTTTTGATACAAAGCTGTTATTTGACACATCATGTGTCGCTTTTTTCGACTCTATTCAATAAGTCAATCAATTTTTTTTGAGAGAATAACACGTCACTGCTTTATCATTAAATACTCGGGAGAAGATTATAAAAAAGCAAGAAATGTGTTTGTCGGAAACACTATGTCCCCTCCTGCGCCGATTTGATTTAGTTTTCTTGACCTTTGACCTTGAAGGATGACCTTGACCTTGGTCTTTTACTACTCAAAATGTGCAGCTCCATGAGATACACATGCATGCCAAATATGAAGTTGATATCTTCAATTTATCACAAGTCATTGCAAAATGTTAAAGTTGGCGCAAACAAACCAACATACAGACAGGGCAAAAACAATATGTCCCCCACAATAGTGGTAGGGGACATAATTACGGCTTGTCTTGCCGAATATTAGCATGTGAATTATACATTTGCGCGCCTTACGAAAATATAATAGCTACGCCCCTGCATTTTAAGCACGAATTAATCTTATCTATACAGTTTGACTTGCTGTGCCATGAGCACATTCAGATTCATTTTAATATGTGTATGTAACGTGTTTTTTGTGTGTTTAGTTTCTATTTGTGTCTACCATGTAAAGCATCTTTATATGAAGGTGTTTGTTTAATGGAATCCGGTTGATGACCTTAAAGAAGATGCAAGTAATATGGCGCATATCCAAAAGCTGACTTATGTAAACGCCTACTGGCCTACTATGAAAAATATATCGGGCAACAGTCTAGGGCCGATATCAGAGTAGTGGTATGATACAATGCGGGTTTTGTCAAAATGCCGATGTTGGAAACATATTTAAGAATTGATAAAGTTGAGTATTACGATTAATAAAACCCGGCAAATGCTGTGGTACAGGTCATATAATGCGTATTGTTTTCTTTGATAATACGAGTATGCTCTAGTGTTGACTTCATTGCAATAGAGATTGAAATGATCGATATTCACGGTTGAAACGCAATCTTTGTTTTACACGCACATAAAAACTATTGGTTCATTGTATATTGTGAGACATTGTGATATGTCGGCTGCATAGAGGACGGTAGATAAAGGCTCGTTTATGAAGACAAAAATGGTATAGTGCTAATACAATGAAATTGTTCAGATAAATATATGTTGTTTTGTAAAGAACCACTTAAAACCATGCAATTTTGTATTATTTTCGGACACGTAATAAATAAATATAGGGTAAAGTATGTATTGTTTTGTTATACTTTTAGTATGAATAAAAATTGTGTGTACGGAACTCAGGATTTCCGTCTGGTCATCTATGCAACGTTCCAGTTTTTGCTCCAGAAATAATCTAGAAACTTTGAAACTTTTAAGGAAGATAAATGGCCCGAAGTGAAATATCATAGAACGATAATTTGAATTATTGCTTTCATAAGTTAATTGTAATTTAAATATGTATAAATAAAGTTTGTACAGGCAGTTTTCGACCCGATAGAAAGTATCAGCTGAAAACTAGATAGACATATAGATGTCAAGCAGTGGTTAGGACTTATAATACGTTTTTCTTCCATAATTGTCAGGATATTTACCTTTGTTATTGTTCATATTTAATTTTTGACACAAACAAGCTGTTCATTATACATTATCTTATCAAAATCTTAAAAAATAAAATCATGGATTAAAAAAAAAGAGAAATAACCGCTGACAAAGCAGCACAGGGTATATTTCATTCACAACAGTGACAATTCTAGATATATGTCAGAAATGAGTGTTGAGTTGACTTTGTATGTAATCACCAACGGTCATGTTTGATCTGCTGACAATAATAATAAGTATTTTTTTAAATGATTAGTAACCATAAGAGGGATTTAAGATTTTAAAACGTAAAAAAGGGTCTTCATGCAGACAAAAACTCACAACCAAAACGCAATGCGCATTTTATTTGGCCAATAGAATAAAGAAAAGACGACTTACAAAACAAATTACAAATCCAAACATAAGTACAAATATGTTTATTTCAATTTGTATAATTAACTTTGAGAGACAGAAAATGTTCAATGTCGCATTCGCTGTCACAAAATAAACATAATGTGCTCCAAGCAAAATATAGTATTGTGCTTATATATTTTAGGCCTTTGCTTTATTAATGTACAGATAAGTAAAAGTATTGTTGTAGCTTTTTTCTTGTTCTTCTTTGATTTTGACGCATACAAAAATGTTTATATATTATATATCCGAATACACAGGTAATAAAAATTGGTTATAACGTTGTATTTTCCCTAAAGTCTTTTTTTAGAGACAGTATTTGTTACTTATCGATTAACATTTCATTTATCGCACTATGGCGCGTACACATACAAATAGCGGTACAGTCATTTCAAACTTTCTTTTAGAGAAGGACATATATAGAACGAATTTAACTAAAACTCGAAAACATAACACATCAACTAAACCACAATTATATTATAAACATGTAGGAACTTGTATTTTGCATATTTCGATTAATTTTCTACGTCTGTATATATATTTGTGTATTAAGGTAGACGAAGAGCACCGACTGGAAATCTAGCCGTTACAACGGCATGTCACTATGATTACTGTTATGAAGAACAAGAACAACGTATTTATTCTGTGAGATTAACAACGGAAACAATCGATGATGTCTTCAAACAACAGAAATTATGCAGCAACACAATTAAGTATGTTCTTATCGATTCCGATAAAAAAACGATTATTGATATCTTAATTTGTAAATGCTCCGTTTACTAATAAACATTAGTTTTAAGTTAACAATGGACGTCAATACATGCACATGAGGACATATTATAAATGTCTTACTTGTATCTTTCTATATTTTAAGAAAGTTTTACCGAAAAAAGAACAACATTTTGCATTCAATTGGATCCACAATTTTAAAAAGAAATGCATAATAAAAATATGGCAAGAGAACGACAAAAATCCATTATAGAAACGTTGCATACATTGTCGCCTTCGCAAACATCTAGAGGCAGAATGGCAGTATATTTTCGACACAGACAGGTTTACTTAATTTCAATTGAAATGTTGCCTCGACACAAACACTTGATCAAGGATATAAAGAGTATCAAACGCCTGCCATCCACATTCTTTGCATACGTTGACGAATCGGGTGAGTTCCAGATATGTGGAAACTCTCCGAATAACGCTAAAGACATAAAACCGGTGTTCAATTATTTGGATGCTGGACATCAATCTGGAACAGTATTTAATATCAACTACCACGATTTAAAGAAACCTATTTCGCTGTCTGACTGCAAAGGCAAAGCGTTTCTAGAAGATAACGATAAATGGCATTTTGATTGTTTCAAGACTCATGCTGGATCTAAGTTGAACGTTTTCCCAAACGACCCACCTGCATATAATGTGCGTGCTCAAGAGTCTGAGGAATCCAACCCAAATTCACGGGCAGATCAGGTAGAGGATGAGGCGGACGGTTTTAGTTCAATAGTGCCGTCATCGTGCTCAACAGAATTTCCACCTTCCAGTTTGGATCACAGGCCAAGCCATTTATCGCTTCACTCAATTGTCCACAACAACTCCAGTTTTGAATACGATTATTGTAATGACCTTCCAGAGTGGAACAGACAACACGGAGAAAACACTCGTGTTTCTGAAATCGTTGCAAATGAAGTTTTATTGCAAAATAGGATAAATCGTCAACTTCAACAAGACGATGTATCAACGCATCTTAATTCTTTTCGCCTTACAACCAGCGTCGTACAAAACCGAGAGCAGAATTACCTGGTATTATTACATTAAGAATAATATCGTGATGTGAATATGTATTTAAAACGTCAACTGAATCACTATTTGTACATATGAATACACCAACAATGCGATGATCACTTAAAAGAAACATGTAACAGGATGCAGTTATTAGAAAATAAAGTTTCGTTGCATTGGCATAATTTATATTGCAGTGGGTATTATTAATAAGTATATGCTATATTTTTCAGACAGCAAAGTATCCCGACTTCAGAAATGAGGAAGTCAGAAGGAAATCTTTCGATAATTGGCCTAGGACACTTCCAGATGCGCGTGAATTCGTCCCACGAGGGTTTTTCTATACAGGTAAGTCTATTCTTGATATTAATCAACGTTGTTTTATTTTATTTGGTGCTGTTGAGTAAAATAATATGTGTTCTTATTACCTTTTAGACGTGTAATGTTTTTAATCAGTTAAGTTTGAACCGGTTTGTTACGGTACCTTTAGCAATCTAAGTGCAACAAAACAACGGATTTTATGTCAACATTGACTTTATCTTTATATTAAAAATCCATCAGGAATCGGTGATCTAGTGAGGTGCTTCTGCTGTGGTATTGGACTGAAGGACTTTTCGGACGGTGATAATCCACTCATGGAACATGTGAAACACTCTAGAAACTGCGCTTTTCTCGTAGAATGTTTTGGTAGCCGAGAGGAATTACACAGATATGCGGTATACATTGTTTCGAATTTCATAAGTTCGATTTGCGTCTTTGATAACACACGCAGTAGATTAAGGACTATTTTGGTGATGGCAATAGTTCGTCCTTCTTGTTGTTTCTGTTCAAATGTAAAGAGCAGCTTAAAGATTAAAACTCTTAAATCGTCACCCATAATATACCTTTGAATATAATAATATAAATCGACATATTAAAGTAAAATAAACTTTGTCATTTTAGCAAACTATTTCAACTCGAGAGCCTGAAGATATAAGGCGTCAACAGAGGCAACAATATAACAGCTTGCAAGGTATACCATAATATATCTTCATTTATTGTTATGAGGAAAAGAAGATTGTTCTAGTTTAATAGACACATAGAAGTGCTAAAATCCGTATACGTATTTTGATTATGATATTGATTATTATCAAAATATTAATAATAATAATAATCAACACCACCACCACTACCACAATGACAATCATCATCATCATCATCATCATCATCATCATCATCATCATCATCATCATCATCATTATCAACATCATCATCATCATCATCATCATCATCATCATCATCATCATCATCATCATCATCATCATCATCATCATCATCATCATCATCATCATCATCATCATCATCATCATCATCATCATCATCATCATCATCATCATCATCATCATCATCATCATCATCATCATCATCATCATCATCATCATCATCATCATCATCATCATCATCATCATCATCATCATCATCATCATCATCATCATCATCATCATCATCATCATCCATCATCATCATCATCATCATCATCATCATCATCATCATCATCATCATCATCATCATCATCATCATCATCATCACCATCATCATCATCATCATCATCATCATCATCATCATCATCATCATCATCATCATCATCATCATCGTCATCATCATCGTCATCAGCATCGTCATCATCATCCATTATGATTATTATTATTATTGGTAGTAGTAGTAGAAGTATTATCATTATTTTTATTGTTATTATAATTCTATATTATTAATATTATTATTATTTGTTGTAGTAGTAGTATAACTATTATATGTATTATATGTATTAATATTATTAGTGTTAAGTTATGTAATTGACCAGGTCGTAATGTAATTGGATATAGAGCAAGACACGAAAGTCTCCGCTCTCTACAGGCTCGTCTAGATACGTTCACAAACTGGCCTTTACACTTAACCCAAAGGCCCTATCAACTTGCCGATGCTGGACTGTATTATACTGGTGCGTACATTTCACAGATTGTAATAAACATATTTATCAGATACATATATGTCTTTTATATATGAAATGAACGATTCGACTAATGAACTCGTCAGAACGGCGAAAAGGGCGACACAATTGTTGTATTTTCGCCATCTGTGTCATTTAGGGGGTTATTTGTCTCGTTCTTTTGAGCGTAATGGTTGTATTTTTACCCTCCATTTTCATTTTGGCGTTATATTTGGCATTTGTTGCCTGCAGACAGGTTTGAAAGTTGTAAAACGACAACAGGTTAGACTGACAAATGTACCCGTAAAACAAAAGAAAAAGGCGAAGCATATAATTATGTTTTGCCGCCCTTTTAGTCATTCCAGCGGATATAGTTTGTGTTCCAAGTGTTGGTGGGTTTGAAAGTGAAAACAACGACAACACGCAAGAACAACTTTCATACCCACCAGAATGATACGATTGGCGTAAAATGTCATAATTTTCATTAAGGCGCCCTTTGTGTCGTCCCGGTTGGTATATGTTGCTTTTTTGAAATGGCATGTTGGCGATATTTTGTACACCCGTCGTTCTGCCAAAAATGAGAAAGCGGACACTGGCATCAATATATGATTATAAAATTATGAAGCTATTTAATGTATGGTATCGATTTTATTAACAGGAACTGACGACCATTGCCGCTGTTTCGCATGTGACGGTGGATTGAGGAAATGGGAACCAGGAGACGATCCCTGGATAGAACACTGCAGATGGTTTCCGGCTTGTCCTTACGCATTTGAAACGAAAGGCCGCGATTTTATTGACCTTATTCAACTTTCAGCTGATCAGGCTGCAGAAGTAAATACTTGTTTTTCAGTATTCTAAGAACATATCCGCTTCGAGATGTTGCATCGTAACAATAAAATGAACACGAGTTGGGCTTGGGAGCGTGCAACACGTATATCTCATTATAAAAGTTTACTATCCAACTGATTTTTTTCCTGAAATAATCAAATACACTACTGTAACTAGTTGCGATGGTAAACATGTACATGATTATATTTATACATGTACTAGTCCCAAAAGATATATTATAAAAAGGATTGCAATATTATTTAAATGGATTTGTAGAAGAATTACAGTTTTTAGGCTAGACGAACAAGTTTAATTAATTCGTATACTAACGCATTATGCAAAACGTATTATTCATTATACAAATACTTGATATTTGTTGATACTATGTAAATCATCAGATAATACATTTAATTATGTTATTATTATTATTTTATCGTTTTGTTTCGAAGGAAAACGCGTCCGCACCGCAAGAAGATATGACTAACGCATTTCATGCCATGTCAATGCAGGATCCTCTAGTACAGGGAATTGTTGATCGACATGACAGTATGCTGAAAGAGAGCATGGGATTTTCTGACGAAATAATAAAACAAGCAGTTCTCGAACTCGTTCAGCAAGGTATGTTGATACAATGAAAAGTATACATATTAAATAAAAGTGAAAGAAACGATGGAAAATGTTCTTTGTCTGTGTTTATTTTTATTGTAATTATATTACTTTCTTTTTTGCATTTTAAATTATGAAACAGCAATATTAACAAATGTATACAAACGAAACTTTCCCATTGTCTTTTAATAAGCTAAACCATATTATACCCACTATCCAAGTATATTCACCAATTTTGCATAGTTTTTTTATTATACCATGAATTGTATATATAATAGGGCTTACTTTTGTAAATTTGTTTCAAATTTACATACGCGCACGCTTTTCAAATCAAGCAATAAAGACGCCAACATAGAAGACATCATCACACAAATTGAAATCATTACGGAGAAAAACACAATCCTTCATGAGCACCGTACGACCCTGAATTTCAATCAGGCTGAAGGTAAAATACTAATTTCAGATTTACTTGGTTTTAACAATTGTTTTTGAATAATAAAGACAAATACTCATTATTTAACTTGTTTTTGAATAATTTGAAGGTAATCATAACTTTAGTTATTTGTTTAAAATTAAATTATCATATTTGAATGATTCGTGAAATGATACCAATGTCAAAGAGGATTATCTGGGCCTTAAGTTCATATTTTCATGAAACAAACGGGTTGATTTGTTTTATTAAAGAAAATATTAATTGACTTCATCCTTCTCAGCTGTTTGACATTATAAAGAAAACGAATGTAATAGCAATTAGTTCAATAAAAGCGCCTCTGTGCGCGATTGTTATCGTCTAATACTCCATAGCAGATGGACTACTGGAGGAAAACAGCCGACTGAAAGGAATTCTAATGTGCTGCATTTGCCGAATAAATCAAGTGAACATTCTTTTTCTTCCATGTACCCATCATAAGGTTTGTATTGAATGCTCGAGCGATATTCACATATGTCCAGTTTGCAACCGGATCATCAAAGACAAAATCCGTACTTACATGTTGTAAGATGCAGCCTATGCAAATGTAACCGAATTCATAGCAATCCATTCACAAGAAAGGGCATCTATTGACAATTTCTGGAGCATTGATAAATACTCTACGGAGTGGATGAACACACCAACTTTGCTTTTCTGATGGAAGGAAGTAAATGAAAATAAAAATCTTAACTTTTTACCAAACAACTTAGTGTACATTTAAACGTTATACTTAACATTATCCATATATTGTGAGCAGTGTTATCTAGAAACAATAAATTTCAGGTTTATGCAGAGTCTATGAACAACCACTACACCTGCATGTTTAGAGACATGTCAGGCATGTATTGTTTATATTTAATTAATACTGTCATGCTTGTTTACTGCTATTAACAATTCTACGAAGATTCGACAGAAAAGTCAAACACAACCGGATTTTTCCTCCGTTTTGCTGTCCAGTGTAATTGCTATTGACGAGTATTTAATGGAGAACCATGTTTGGTTATGTTGAATAAGAAACTGGAATGTTGCGTGGAGTGTGTGCGTCCGTTGAGCACAGCAGAGCTGACAAAACGTGTCAAATGATTACACTTCACTATGCACTATGTTATATTTTTGAATTATTTGATTCCTTGCAAATGTGTCGGGTTTTCATTCCCAAAGTAAATTAAAGAATTTTTCCATTAGTTTTTTTAAAATGTGAATTCGGTTTTTGAAGAACAGTCATGCTTTAGGAATCAAATTGTTTTAGAACTATGATCTTAAGTATCAATGAACGATTTTTTTTTTTCAAGAGTCTAGGAAATTTTGGATTGATTAATTTGTATCAATTATATTATATGCTATAGTTTCATTTGGATAATTACTGAAAGTTATACCTTTTGATATCGCTTAAGTTGATTTTATTTTTTTGTATTATACCCACATTACTATTGGTAATGGAGGCTATATAAGAGTAACTTTGTCGGTCGGTCTGTCTGTCCCGTAAATGTCATCCGATCTTCACTAAACTTGATTAGACGTTGTATCTAGATGATGTCTAGGTCAAGTTTGAATATGGGTCATGCCCATAAATTGGAGCATTTGCCTTTGAAGCGTTGTGAACAAGCGTCGTCATTAAGAAAGTTTCTGTTTTGTCTCTGTATTTCCAAAATTGTGTACCACTTATTTTTTGTCAATGTTTTGTAATTGATGACATTTCAATGATTATTATACATAGATAAGGCGATGAAGGACAGCTTTGTCGAAAAAAAAATTCAATTTAACACAGTTAACAGTAAAGTTTATCAGTAAAACGTGCTTTGAACTTGTTTGGAAACAATTTTACCAATTTTAAAAATTAATTAATGAAGCCAAAGCGAGGCCGACATTTGAACATAAAGATGTGGTCTAAGCTTTCGATTGCCGTATTGAAGTACGAAAAAAACAGTAAACAAGACATTATTTGTATTTACTGCATGCATTAACTCTTCTTATAATCTATAATTTCCTCGTATAAATCGACATTTCATAAAGCCAGTTTCAGTATTGCTTATCGTTTTTCTTAAAAAGCTTTTTATTATATTTGGACCGATTTTGAATGCGATTGTATTGTCAAAATTATGCAGTCGAACTAGCCGAAATATGTTTTAGGATAATGTATCGTTTTTATTTTGGTGAAAATAAATGAATGTTGTGTTAATTTAGATCTGTTAAGCAATTATATTCAAGAGAGAAAATGAGCGGATGTACATTCACATTGTTTGGTAAATCATTATCAGTTGTATTGCATTCGTCTTAGAAAATTAAGGATATACTGAACCATCAATTTGCTTTGTACAATATTTAGTAATAACCTGTTAATATGTTCTATGTTTTCGTTTGCTTTATTTAAAATTGTACCTGTTTCGGCTTTTATTTGATAAACAGTTTTTGTCAGCCCTTTTGTCTCTTAGTAAGCGCAATAGTTGTCTTTCTTTTCGGTCCATTTAATCCATTCTGACTTTGCTCGTAATAAGATTCATTTAATGTTATCTTCCATTAAGTGTCCATCGCAATATTATTTTTATATTTAGTTATTTGATTATATATTGGTTGTATAGCGTTTTGGTAATATGTTCTTCTACTTCAGTGATTTTAGATTATATATTTTTTCCTCATTTGATATGTTCTTTTTAGTTGGCCTGAATTGTTGATTACATCATCTCTTTATCGGTCGTGTATCACTCCCAACAATGTGTTAGGGTCTTCTTGTATTTGCTATTTCTCAAATAGACCATTTTATATGTTTTGATAATCTTTCTTCAAAATGATCGGATTGTTTAATTTTAAAAGATCCCGACCCCCTTTTACTTCGTGTGTAGTTAAAGATGTAAACGACTATTAAGTGGTCTTATTTTAAGCATGGTCAAATTTAACAGTATATTACGTTGTTTGTACGGATTATATTAGCAACATAGACTATTTAATTTTGTAAACTATTATCGTATGCCAGAAAATATTCATAGAAACATGCATGACTAAAGTACAATTTAATAGTATATTTTTTACAAATGCATTAACCTACTGCGCTTTCAAAATGTTGTTTTGTATATTTACAGTATAGTTTTGCACGTAGTATTTCTTTTTTTTAATATGTGTGTTAAAATTTAAGTTTTAAATTCTTATTAGTTGTTACTCTCATTTTCTCAAAGTTCATTTTCGTTAAGCTATATACTCTTATATTGTGTATAGGTAAATAAATCCAATTATGTTTACAACTTTTTAAAATTAACTTATGTATCTCACAAACGTTTCGTTGTTAAGTGTTAAACATCATCTTGATAAGTTTATACAATTACATTTTGCAAAAAATACTGTTCTCTGGTAGTATCTCCACACAAACTATTTCGGGAATCTTGTGTACATTTCAATAATTTTGAAAGTTTCAGGATTTTAATGGTTAACAGTACAATAAATAACTTCGCGACTTATTGAGTTTTGAAGGACAGGAGAACTATTATTATACATATGATACTTTAATAATGTATGTATGTCATTTCTTAATAAACTATAAAATATAATATGCAACATAAATCGTTTTGATGTAAAATAAATGTTAGAATCACAAATAGATTATTTTTCAAATAGAAACACACACACACATATTAACAAACTGAATAATGTTAAGACATTTTCTAATCTTCAGATTTGTTTTTGTCCGCTGGTAATTATTAGACACCGTATATAAAATCGTCTTTAGCGTTTTGTGACGATCCTAACAAATCCGATACGATGATTCCAATTAAAAACGGATCGTTCTTATCTTTGGACTTTTCAACTGTTTGTAACATTTTAAGACCTATATGTTTAATACTACTGGCGTCAAGTTTTGATATGATTCTGTACGGTTGGTTAACGATTACCGCTACGGTTTCAATCGTTATTCTAATCGTGGAAGTATGACCGTAGTATGAATACTGTACATGTGACATGTACAGAAAAGATTAGCATTTACAATAGAAGTTGCTTCCCGCTTTTGTTCTAAGTAAATAAGTAACTGTTAACACTTCTAAATATAAATTTAAATAGGAATGGCAAACTAACAATATCAATGTGCGAGTATATCCTTATTTCAGAGTGTTTTTCAAGCCAAAACGACAGAAGTTGATGGTTGGGATCAGGTATCGAAAATAAATATTGTCAGTGTAGTTTATACACTTTATGTTTGCTTTAGGATATCCAATAAGGAGGTCAAAGAGTATCCGATTAAGAGGTTTAAGGAGAATATTTCACAGTGTTGACATGCGCATTCACTGACGTGCAATTTATTTTTATTGCTGAACGTTCAGTTGCAGTTTTATTGGAATGTGAATAAATGGTATAACGCTACAAAGAAAGTATTTCATTAATGCAAGGAGGGGATTGGAAATGTTTACATATTCTATAATTACACTATAAAAGTATGTTTATGCATATAGGAGTGTAAAATAAACGAATAACCTATGCCCTGCAAGGTTACCAACATTTCTTTCTATCGAAAGCGCATGCTTTTGTTATCCCCACGCTTTTAAAAGCGATATAAAAATATTGTATTGATCGCCACTTTCTGTCCGTCTGTTCTGAACACTATCTCCTCCTACACTATAAGCACTAGAACCTTGAAACTTACACACATGGTAGCTGTGGGCATATGTGCGACGGTGCACTATTTGGAATTATGATCTGGCCACTGGGTCAAAGGTTATGGGGAAATAAATGGGTAAAATAGGTTAACAAACTCATTTTACCAACAACATGCGACGCACATAGAAATAACTTTTGACCCAGGGGTCAGATCAAAGTTCCAAATAATGCACCGTCGCACATATGCTCATAGCTACCATGTGTGTAAGTTTCAAGGATGTAGTGCTAATAGTGTAGGAGGAAAGAGTAGCCGACCACGCCCAACCAACAATTTTGTTTTAACATAGCTTCTTCATTTATTCACCAATTGACTTCAAATTTATACTGAACATCTCTTATGACAACACGGTCTATCTCGACCATCCATGTCCACATTACTCACCCCTGGGCCCCGCCCACATAGGCCACACCCACAAAAAGTTGCCTTTGTTATAACTTCTTCATTTCTACACCGATTCACTTCTAATTAATACTGAACTTCTCTTATGACAATACAGTCAATCTGAACTATGCATGGCCCCATTACAAACCCTGGAGCGCCTCGCCCAAAATTTTGTTTTAACACAACTTCTTCATTTATTCACCAATTGACTTCAAATTAATACTGAAAATCTTTTATGACAACACGGTCTATCTCGACCATCCTTGTCCACATTACCCAACCGGGGCCCCACCAACATAGGCCTTGCCCATCCAAAATTGTCTCTTAAGTTTTCATATAACATATTAGCGGCGTGGGGATACGCGTCGGCCTCTGCCTCGCCACTTTTAGTTTTAACTGTTTTAAAACTTAATAAGTCATAGAAATGCGGTTTGTAAACAAAACCCCATTTTTTGACAAGCATTTCCACTAGCATAACTAAAACCCTATTTCAACGAGAGGAAGCGGGAATATCGTAAAAATAATGCGATACGGTTTGGATTGGATCTGCATTTCAAGATTGAAAAACAAGCGTTCTGCAAAAATTTCGTCCAAGACGTTTAATCGCTGTATGAACATGATATTATCATAATATTTTATTTACTGCAAATTTAAGAAGTATTCAAAGAATATATGAAAATGATTTAAACATTATTTTTGCCATTAAACGCAGAATCTTCGAAAGCTCTATTAATGATTTTGTTACTGTGACTGTAATTTATTTATGCGAATGTGATCGAATGAAGCAAAAATAATTGAATCGCGAACCCAAAGCGGCAAAACATATGTACGATATATTTAGTGGAAGAGAACACATTATGTTTGCCCCGCTTTGTGTAAATTAGCTCTAATTTAAACGCGTCCCGAATCAAACTAGTCGACAATATTTGATCGAAAGTTTGTTAAAACTACGCGTTTTCAAATACAAAAGTAATACGATAGCAATAACAGGCTGTCGAATGAACAATTGCAAAAATATCGTGTGTGTGTGTTTTTTTTTTTCATTTGCATTTTTAGAATCGAGTTTTCAAAGAAAATACCAAGGAAGACTTATAACAACATTTTTATAAATAACTCGGACTACACGCGATGCCCCTAAACAGTTCATACGCGTATACTTAAACACTCGTTTATAAAGCGTATGCCTTCAAACAACCTACATTTTTCTTTAAGTGATATTGTATGATATTAAATGTTCTTCATTTTGACAGTTGTATACTTTTCAGACAGTAAGTTTAATACAAACTGAAATATTTATTGAACACAATCAAAATATGGTCAGAAATTTTAAAATCGAATAATGTGTCGAACTCACGACTGTATAGTCATACACAGAAATGGCATCGAAAATAAATAGTTCAACATATTTCTTAACAATATTCGACAATTCGGTAAAATCAGCAAACTATGCCACACGTAATATAGTGACACTTATATATTGAATTGAAAGCAAATATTGTTTTATTATATCTTACAATAACTATTTTAAAAATTTAATCATTTACATATATTATCAGTTGTTGCAGTATTCGATGCCCATTTAAATTACATCCAATGAGACAAATACAAACCATGTTTAAAAGGAAGATTGATACAAATAGCAACGAAGCGATTGTGCTTGTGTGCTATGTTTATGCGCTTATCATGCTATTTGGACTGTCATATAACGTGCTCCCGACTTCCTTTGAGGTATAGTAACAGCGGGTTAGCAAGCAGTTAATAGATAGTTTAAAACAAACCGACATGCATTTAATATGATTATATTATTCAATAATGAGACACATGCAAAAAGCCATACCTTATCAATATTTGAACCAGTTTGTTTTAAGATGTGACTTACCATTGCAATCGTCTTAAATATATTTAAATATTCGACAGATTTGCATGCAAGTGTAAAAATAAGTCATCATTTGGGCACATGTTTATGGTTTGGTGTGATTTCTTTCTTTGCTGTACCAATCAAGTTCGGTTTATTTTAAGTTAATCATTAACCCACTCAATACAGATATTGATTGAATAATGATATATCGAATCTTGCTGTTTTCTATTGGTGGGGTTTGAAAAAAAAATCTTAAGTACAAATGGTATTATAAAATGTGTTGATAGCTCAAATGCATTCAAATAATTTGAGTTATAATCAGGTTTAGTTAAGACCTATACACTTCAATAAATTCAATCATAACATTGTGTTACCTCCTTTAAACTTTCCAATCTTTGAGCAGAACATAAAATTTCAATTTATGTTGCATTATAATTTTACCATAGTGCACGTCTGTTTAAGTGCAGTGGATTGGTTTAATGTACCAAATGAATCAAAAATAATAAAAATTCATGGCAGAACATATATGACCACACACAAAAAAATATATTGATATAAACGTAAGTGGTTGGGCTTAGTAAATCTTACAAAAAACGCATTGAATTTAAGTCCAATTATTACATGTTCTCTTGTAAACCGCATTCGAACGGGTATTATAAACAGTGACGGATTATGGATAAATACATGATTCGCTTTGGAGTAAACATGAGGCACCATTATATTGTATTTTTTATCGGCTGTATCGGTAAGTTGTTAAATAGAAGCTTTAAAATTTAAGCTTTTTATTCATGGTATTAATATCATCATTTTAATTGCCCAGTTAACTAGCATTTTCAGCATACACATTGTTTGAAAATAAATGTATGAACACACATGCCAGTCATTCGCTTTCAAATGTGTGGTAAATAAACCAAGATTTTATGCATTCAGTTTAAGAGAATGAAAAGAGCGTTATTTTTTTTATTGCATACAAAACATATATATTTTGTGCTTTTAAGTAAAAACACAACAATTGAAGATATAACAATATAATCTTAAATCAAATAATTGGTGATTTATATAAACATCTTAGGGATATAAATAATAAAACATGACGTCTGTCGCGAACTGCGATTAATTATACCTTGGATGCTGGATCTGATATATGTTATTGTTCGAGAGAGAGGGTTTGTTTGTTTTAGATTAAATGTGCTCTGTTGTGAGAGAGGTGACATTTACGGGCTGTTTTATGTTGTGAATGTTGATAAGTGTGGGTCTGTTTTGTGATTGTGGACAAAATTGTAGTTAGAATTTAGGCTTAAAAGAAGTAACATCGAAACAATTTCTCATTGTGGATTATAGTTGCTTTTCGACCAGCTAAATATTACGTGTAAAAGTAAATACTGCTTATTTTGGAATATAATGAAACTTGTGTCGAAAGTAAAAATAAATAAAGATCTAAATATTAATAAAGTGTTGTGTTATTAATGAACTCAATGTAGTGATTAAATTGAAATACAGTCCGGAAAATCATTCTTCAAGAACAATTAGGAAAATCTCGCTACAACGTCAGTATAATTAAAATTTCGTGACGAGAAACCATTAAACAACACAACATAATACACTAAATGTGTATACTTTAAAAAATAAAAATTGGTAAGAATCGGTCCAAAAAGAAACGGTATTTAGAAAATGTATTTAAAGTAAACACACATATTGAATTAGTGTAACTTAGTTGCTGCTTGAAAATAATGTTTTTTACAATTAGTTAAGCTTCGATGTTTTTCATGCACATGTAATTCGTTAAAGTTCGTCACTTATTTCATCTCCATTTTGTATACTGTCTTAGTTTAGGGTCAGTGCAATAACTATTAAAGTAGAATTAAATCTTCGTAATAAAACATTAATGGGCCTAAGACGCTTACTGCGTTCGGCTTCTTTCTCCAAATAATGTACGTACTAAATGCTGCTCTGAACACGTCTACAAACTGAGTACTAAATACAAAACGCAAGGAGCTTCATGCTATTAAATGTATGTTTACATTAACCAAATTACACGTCTAGTTTTCATGCAAAGAGCGAAATTAAAATGAAAGATAATAGACCGGTTATATTTATTAAGATCCATGTACAGTCGGGTCTTTTTACAAGTTAAACCACGAGTGGCTAGCTGAAAGTTTCTGACTTAAATAAACTGTTAATATCATATACCATGTCACTTGGCGATGGTTATTGTCTTTCAAACATATACCACGGAAAGATAGTTATTAACTGTAAAAATGAATAACTTACAACAAATTTTACAACGATACGCTACGTTAAGTCCAGATGAAAACGTAACGTCAAAAAACTATACGTACGTTTTAATTTTATAAATTTACCTTGCCAGAGTCAATTAAGCGTTCTTTGTTTGGTGTTACTGTGTTACTTTGTTTCTTTGTCCCGGCGTTTTTGAAATACGGCGGTTCGGATTCTGGATAAACTATAATTAGTAGATAATCAGGCTTCAACGAAGAAAACAGACATAAAATATTCAAACACATTCAATTAACTCTTAAGTCGTTAATAGCGCTATTGTAATAAACCGCTCACTGAATGTTTTGGACAAGTTGCATAACTTTAAAATGAGCATGGACATCCATTTAATTGTAGATGACAACCCTATCTATATGAAAATACGTCGAGTCAATGTAGCTTGCCCATTTGATGACTGGAAAGCATCAATGGTCAAACGTTACATAAACTATCAACGTTAATGATTTGAAAACTAAATTTTGTTATAATAGCATAATACAATTAGTTTCAAATGATGATAACATACGTGTATCGCTAAAAGCGTATGGCTTTAAAGAACATTCTTTATATTTGTGGTATCAGTAATATCTTAATTTAGACAACTTATGCCGGATTGTATTTTGCTAATTATAATGATTATTTTATAATCAGGCATTTACAATATATCTATTTTTTTACAAGAGCATCGTTATTATTTCAATTTGCAAATCTAACATCAATGTGTCGACCAGGTTTTAAGTTATACCATTAGTAAATTAGCCTTGAGTATTGAATCCGATACGGGAAATATATCATTTGACATGCAATGATCTATTCATTTTTTTCACACACAGACGGTTGTTACTGCTTATTAAATTAATCATATATCATTTTGTTCCAATTTTGTTTCATACTACAGCTCGGCGAAACTCAATATGAAGGTTCCCGGTTCGCAAATAAACCAACGTGCCACTCAAAGGCAAATGCATAAAGACACTTAAGAAGCCAGTTTTGTAAAGGGTGATATTGGAAAACACTTTATAGTAAATGACAGAGGTGCTCTTGTACACAAGTAATCTCCTCTTTGTCACAATGTGCCTTAGATATATTACTAAGGATAGTATTAATTATCCCCACGCTTTTTAAAGCGTGGGGATATTGTGGTTATCTCCGCTGTCTGTCCGTCCGTCCTTGCCACTATCTTCTCCTACACTATTAGCACTAGAACCTTGAAACTTGCACACATGGTAGCTATGAGCATATGTGCGACGGTGCAATATTTGGAATTTTGATCTGACGCCTGTGTCAGAAGTTATTGGGGTAAAATGGGGTAAGATTAGGACATTTTCACTCATTTTACTATCAACATGCGACGCACATGCTATTTACATTTGACCCAGTGGTCACATCGAAATTCCAAATAGTGCACCGTCACACATATGCTCATAGCTACCATGGGTGTAAGTTTCAAGGTTCTAATGCGAATAGTGCAGGAGGAGATAGTGGCCGACCACGCCCGCCCAAAATTTTGTTTTAACATAACTGCTTCATTTATTCACCAATTGACTTCAAAATAATACTGAACATCTCGTATAACAACATGATCTATCTCGACCATCCATGTCCACATTACCCACCCCATGGTCCCGCAATATAGGCCACACCCACCTAAACATTGCCTTTTACTATAACTTCTTCATTTCTACACCGATTCACCTCTAATTGATACTGAAACTCTCTTATGACAAAACGGTCAATCCCAACTATGCATGGCCACATTACCGCCCACATAGACCACGCCCACCTAAAATTTTGTTTTAACATAACTTCTTCATTTATTCACCAATTGACTTCAAATTAATACTGAACATCTCTTATGACAACACGGTCTATCTCGACCATCCGTGTCCACATTATCCACCCGGGGCCCCACCAACATAGGACTTGCCCACCCAGAATTGCCTTTTAATTTAACATCTATGCGGCATGGAGATACGCGTCGGCCTCTGCCGCGCCACTTCTAGTATAACATGTTGCGCAACCTATCGTTAATGATGCATGGTGTGTGTACTGATGTATTTAAAGGCCGTAATATCAAGTATGCATGTGGTGTTTATTTTACACATGTTGAAGCATGGGGTTCATTTTTACAATTTGAACACTAAATTCATCAAGCTAAATAGTAAAATCGATATTTGTTTTAAGATACATATGTTTATACCAAGTCCCAGTACACAATACAATGTAAAATGTATTACCCATACCATATTTACACTTATAGTTGTACATGCCATATACAAGCACATACTCATTAAAAACATAAATATTATATTACATTCAAAAAAGAAGTACTCGACAAAAACATTTCGCCATAACGTTACAAAAGCATTCACAACCAAAGTCTCCAAACCCGATTTAACTCGTAATAAATAACTCTTATGCTATTCTGTTTAAAATTGCATTACGTAGATTGAAGTGTTGTTTGAATAATGACCAATATTCGTTGAAATCTTCTTATACTATTCAGACTTACAAAGAAGCTACTTTTACACACAATTTCGCATATTGAAATGACTTTTTTTCCATAACATGGTAGGGGCATTCATATTTAAATGTATGTTTTAAAACATTTATTTCGCAATCCCGGATTTGACTTAGTCACTCCAAGTATAAATATTTGATTGATTTGTTCGTGTTTGTTTTTCAAATTTCTTGATATGTTTGGGAACATAATACTTATTTAAAGTAAGTCCCTATATAAGATTTCAAAACTCCATACAATTAAATTTAAGAGTCGTTTTATTGCAAATTCGATTTCTTAGTCTTTTAAACAAATCTCAATTAAATGCACTTTTACACATTAAACAACTTTAGTAATGAGGTTCACGAAAACACCACTCTAAAATTAATTTGGCCAAAAAGTAGTTTTTATTATGTGAGTCATTTTTATTCCAAGTAATAAATATTTTAATACATAACATTTCACACAACAGTTATACAATATTAGAATGGGATATGAGCGAAAGACAATGTCATATACAGTTCTTGTTTCTCGGTATAAATACAGTTGCATGTTGTCGGACGAACGTTATTAGAATTTAAATGATTAAGCAATAATCAGAGGATGATGTAAAAATACTATAGAAAACAACAGTATCATAGCGTAGTTCCCACTTTTGGACTTTTGGACATACTATTGAATATCTTACACAGCAGGCTTCCGCGCAATCGCATTAAACATTAGCTTGTTACGCTTTATTGAAAAGACACTTGCGAGAAAAAGTGTTCATACTTAGCCTATAGTTAAAAACAATATTCTTTACAAATGCTATGTTTCGATTTCTTCAAGTTATGATTTTGCATTTCCAGATTTACAACTAATAATAAGTAATACGAACTTCAAATAAATCTTTGTCATTGGATGTGATAGTATATGTTATTTTTGCTGTTTTGGTTTATATTCAAAAGGGACCATTGTATGGTTAATAGATACATTATTTCCCAATTGGTTTGCTGTGCGATTGCCTTTGTAAATGCAAATGACGTATGCTAGCTTTATCTTTCTCTAAATAATACATTCTAAGACAAGGGTATGCATGTCATATACTTTGCAAACAACCTTGCGAAAACGTAATACGTCTTTCACAAAATCGCGAAGTTATGTTTTAATATAATGTTGCCTTAAGATCGTAATTAATTTAATGGGATTTCTCACTTAAAGCGGGTATATACGATTTTTATATGTGTTGAATTGTAATATATTGATACAAGTATGTTATCATAACACACAATATGCAAGAAAAATGATACATTTTAGACGAATTTCATAAAATGCAGCAAATACAAATTAGCGCCCGAGCCGAATGTGACAAAGATAATTCGTACATATTTTCCTACAATAACCGATGCATTCGTCTTTTTAGTAAGTGTTCGTGTGTCGTATGAATCGATATCGCTGCAGGAATTTAAAATGAACCGTTAAACTAAATTTAGATTCACATCGTACATGCATTATATACATGTTGGCGAATTCGGCTGTACAGCCTTTTTCGATTTCAGAATGAAATATATGGCTAATTTCGCATTTTTCGACACATGTTCTTCTTAACTTTTATTTAAGTTTATTTTGAAATGTATATATAATAAGTTTTTTTTTACACATTTTATAGTAATTAATAAATATTTGACAAGATCGTATATACCCGCTTTAAACGGTGATGTAAATGTGATTGTAACAAAATGAATGCTAAAACGTTTTCAATAAACTACTAAAGTACTTAAGCCTATCTAAATCTAAATCTATTTAATTTTTATAGTAATAAATAATTAATAATACTAGTTAATTGTTGTCAAAACTTTGATTTCCAAACTGTGTATAGCTTTAATGAAGATACACAATCTAGGTGGAATTGTGACAGCTTTAATTCCAATTAATTATTCCTAACAAAAGTACTATATCAATTCTACGTATTGCATTGCATGTATAAAAAAATTCCTGTTTATTATGAATTGTCAGATTCGGGGATAATTAATAGTCACGAGCATTACAGAAAAAGACACATTTTTTGCCTATGTAACCCTTTTTGCCAGATAATCAAACTTTTACAAAATTTCGTTTGATTTAGGAAGCGTGTGTTTGTACATGCATGTATGTTTGTTAGTTTACTTGCAACACAAACGGCGTTTAAGTTTGATTTATTTTGCATAACGATGATATTAGAGTGTATTTATTGTACAATGTAGCTTGAGCACGAGATACCGTAAACACCCTTATTTAGCATTAACAAAACATTATACACAACTCTAATTTAGATTTAGCACGAATACATCTTTTTACAATAAAATATCATGTGTTTAAGCGGAAACAAACTTACATATGTCGTGTTAATTTCACAAAATACGTTCAAATCAGTGAACTGACATTGCAAATAAAAGAACATACTATTTGTTTTCCCATGAACATTTTAATTTCTACTGTTAACGTTTAAATGATACGATTCGATTAATATATAACAGTTGGTATTAGAACGATACTATAAATAGGGAGGGAATAAAAACTATGCTGTGTATTTATTTTAAAACTAGCGTATGTTTGTATCCATAACTTAAGGGCATTCACGTATAAACAAAAGAATTGCTTATAAAAATACCGTTTACTTTTTATCTGCTAATTAACCAAACTTATTGGTAAAAGATGATGTAGTTCGTATTCTGAAAATAATTGCAGATGTAATTTATGGAACATATTTCGTCAATGGTATTTAAAGGAATCACGCATGCATGACCTGTACATACCGCAAACCTGGTTTTGTTATAAACAACGCAAATACTATATACATTTCACAATGACACAAATTGCATGTTAATTTTGTCTGAGGGAAATGAAATGCATGTGTAGTTTTGTCTGAGGAAAAACATTTGGAGGTATGTTATTATTCATATTATAATAATCATCGTCATTAGTATTATTACTAATATTATTATTATAATTATTATTATTATAATTATTATTATTATTATTGTTTGGTAATTTGTATTATCCATTTCATCTAAGCTGCAGTTTGTTTATGATTTCCATTAAAGACGTGTTTTAAATATGACGAATATTATTTTAAAAACCCATGCGCGTATTACAGCATTTGACGAGTAAGACGTTTGCTGAAATGTGCTTATAAACTAATAACCAGTACACTTTATTAAATACAACTCAAACAAAGATAAAGTAATTAATTACAAAAGGCTTTGGATTGTATGTTAATTATAAGTCAAAATATACAATCTTAACATCCACCTCGAGCAGACGTAGATTGCTTTGAAATAAAATCGCGCACCAATTAGGTATGTTTCAATTCTTTCTGAAGAGATAAAATGACGGTATACGATTCCATAAACATAATTTCAAATGGTTGCAATATATACGGGTCTTATGAGCAAAATAACAAACCGATCCTTTTAAAAGATCATGCTTATAAACAAATGCGATAAACTGATGTCAATTTTGTTAGTTCATACTTAATGCCATGCCTGTTCATACGTTACTGTGCGCTGCTTTACGTTCCATTGGGACCTGTTTTGTTGGTTTAATGTTTGTTTGCCAAATTCGATTCTCATAGAAGTACGTCAGTTACCCAAACAAAAAGATGTCTCGGCGAGAAAGTGATATTAACTCTTCATCCAACGATTTGAGCGATTGTACTGAATATTTTTGCCATTAAAAAAAATTGGCAATATTCATATGAACTTTTACGCATTGACTGTCAGTGTTCAAAAAGTATATTTTAAATAAACATTTAAAGGTACAATAGTGAAATATTGAAGAACCAATTTAATTCGTTCGTGTGCAAAATAGAACACACCTTATTGTTTTGTTAAGCGGGGTCTATGAAGAAATACAACGAAATATAAGACAATATAATTGTCGTTACGGGTGCATATCCTAATTGCGTAGCGTTTTACGAGAAATATGCATACAACGTATGAATATATTCATGGTGTGGTGACGATTGATTTTCTGTGCAGCTTAGTTATCAGTTTAAGAATCGTACAACTCATGAATTATGAACAGTTTTGTGATATATTATCAATAATGTAGGAATGTTATATATATATATATATATATATATATATATATATATATATATATATATATATATATATATATATATATATATATGTATATATATATATATATCCATCCATCCATCCATCCATCCATCCATCCATCCATCCATCCATCCATCCATCCATCCATCCATCCATCCATCCATCCATCTATCCATCCATCCATCCATGCATCCATGCATCCATGCATCCATCCAGCCAGCCAGCCAGCCAGCCAGCCAGCCAGCCAGCCAGCCAGCCAGCCAGCCAGCCAGCCAGCCAGCCAGCCAGCCAGCCAGCCAGCCAGCCAGCCAGCTAGATTAAATAAATAAGCATTTCACAATCGTTTTGGGCCTTATAGTCTAGTTAACAAAATGAATAACTATGTAATGTTTAATTGTGTGACTGTAGAGATTCAGTGTATTGTAAAGTATATATAAAGAACTACTTTCCTGTAATACATTCTAATTGTATATTTTATGTTTCATTTTCAACAAACGTATGCATTCTCGTAGATGAACTACTTTCCACTATTTGTACTACAAAGACACACCTTTTAATAACAAACATTCACACGTGAATCATTAGCAAAATAAATGATACTATAAGTATTTAAATGATAGTATAAGTTACAGCGACTTTCGATATCAATAATACTATATTGTTTCACATGGTTTGCTGTGGCCACACGGGCAGTCTATTAAAATATTACCATAATAATTCACGTCGGGCTGCCTGTAGCAGAATCGACATGCTTAATGAACATCACCATAACTCTCCTCGCCTCATCATCTATGGCTACAGCAGTTATATATTAAAATAATCCCATAAATAACTGTGGTTGGATAAATTGAAAACCAATTTAGATTTCCATGTCCGGTCGCTAATATTTTCAGATGAAGGTTTTTTGCGAAAATACAAAAAAAAACCCCTTAGTTCCCCACGTCTAGTCGTCTATTTCCACAGCCGTTTGCAATAGAAATGGTTGGTAAACGTTGACATAGACGACTAGACAGGTGTGGAATGCACCCAGATCGCCATAATTAAAAGTTTAAAAAATTTGACTGGGTAAAGAGCGATTTACAAAAGGTTTTGTATTCGCAGTTGTGAAACACCTAGTTCTGCCTGCGCACATTGACGTATCGTGGCAAGCAAAAGACGATAAAATAGATAATTATTAATCGGGGGATCGGCCGCACGACATTGAGCTCTTGCACCAGTGAGTTAGCACTACACAAATGTTCCGTTCAGAGTAGACCAAACCTAAAAATATTGGTACCTTTACTAGCTGACTGTAGTGATCATAGACACACATATATTCGACTTGTAGTGTTGTTTTACAAAGCTGACGACTGTTGACCAGCGGTGCACTTACGCTAATATACAATCCAAATTCAACACCGAAACTTATTGATTTTTACTCCAAAATTCATAGTTACACTTTTATATGTTCATTGATATGAATTAACTCTCTCTATGGAAAAAAGTCCATAATTCAAAATAAGACATGCATATAAATAACACCACTTTAAAGGGGCCTTTTCACAGATTTTGGCATTTTTTAAACTTATTCATTAAATGCTTTATATTGATAAATGTAAACATTGGATCGTAAAAGCTCCAGTAAAAAATCAAGAAAAAAATTAAAAAAAGGAAAAGAACATTGCCCGGAGCAGGTTTCGAACCAGTGACCCCTGGAGTCCTGCCAGAGTCCTGAAGTAAAAACGCTCTAGCCTACTGAGCTATTCCGCCGAGTACACATGCTTGACGTATTTTATACCTTATATAAGCAATCTTCGTAGTTTCACAAAATTTAACGACAAAAGCAGAACTCTCCAAATTATTCAATCGTTTCGCGTTGCAACGCTTTATAATTTGTAGGTTTTAAAATCGTCAAAAGATGCATATAATGGCTATATTAGAGCATGGTTAATGTTCAGTATTACTGTTTCCTCACAAATATCATAACTAAAACGAAAACTTACGAATCTGAAACAACTTTTTTCAATTTTGTCAATTTACCAAAGCGTGAAAAGATCCCTTTAATACAGTGCCAATATTACACGTACATAGATGAGGACAGCCAAATGAAATGTGTATGCTATTTGGAAACCATAAATCATTAAAAGAACATTTGTCCAATTGCAGTAAAAATGCATTTTACAGGTAGGCCATTTGCAGTTGTTTTGATAATCAAACAGTTGGTATGTGGTGAAAGGAAATGCGATTAAATAAACATATTCAAATGAAAAATGTGTTCAAACACGGATTAATATTATAAAACCAACTTTACCAATAAACGAAGAGAAAATACAATATAAGATTAGTAAAATCACAATAATATTTTTTAACATTTACCGCGCGATATAACTAGCATGGTAAATTGAATAGTTGGTAATAGTTGGTAATAAAGCTGTATGCTGGGTACTGGAATTAAAATGTCGTCTTTCCTTTCAACCGTCCGTGCGTTCGTATATTATATTTTGTTCGAAAGAAAAGAAGTTAAAACATATGTTGTTTTACTATACCATAGATTCATTGTAACTTAGCATATTACATAGTCTGCGAATAATAACACTTCATTTATTTTTATTAAATAACCAATGTTTTTATTAATTATCAATCACTTTTCTTATTTTATTGTCATTGCCATTTTTTCTATGTTTCCATGTTAAAACTTATTATCACTTTTAGATACAATAGTTGTACATGGATAGATCACTGTCAGGTGTTGGATTATGCGAATAGCATTATTATTAATGGAACTATTACCCTGTGCCAGGTGTGCTCTTTCGGTCATTTCCCCATGATGATACGGTGCCTAAATACCTTAATATTGACTTCAAAATGAATATATGAACAGGCGATTGTCACTAGCTATCCGAGGAGAGGTTTTTGTTGGTTAACTCATCGCCGTGGTATGACTGACAGTGGCGATAAATCAAACTAGACCAACGCAAACATATGAACAACATCTAATTGAATATCAGCGAAAACGCACACGTACACATACTTGAATAATGAATAGCATATTCTATCTTCATATGTTGAAACTAGCTTTACATATTGGTAAAGACATTTTTAAGAAAACAGTGACGTGTTCATAACATCTACGGATAGCTGCTATGTAACAAACGCAGGTACAATTTGTCTAAGAGATTATATGATAGTACACTAATATTATTATAAAGCGCTATGCATTTACACGTATTCGTTCTTTATTTTGAAACTCTGATATTTAGAAGTTCAATATCCCAGATTATCAGGGTGATGTTATGTCGATGTTTTGCATGTCTGCACGCTATAAATTGCTCTCGGTCGCGATATGTGTTTTTTTTTAACATTTTCGTTTAGTTCAACATAATATTGGTCATTAACGGTGGTCAATTCAACAATTTACACTTCTTGGCAAGCTGGCTTACCAGTGTGAACACTGCATTTTTATTAAGGACTTTGGTATGGGACACGTTATTTTTTTAGCAATTCCATACAAGTACCAGGGTAAGGGTGGGGTCGTAGTCGCATTTTATAATTTGCAATGCTGAGCTCTACCAACGTAGCTAATCTGCCCATACGTTGCGTTCTGGTCAGTATATGTCTATAATATATATACCGAGACTGTAAAGGTCTGATATCCAGTTTAGACATGGTCCGATGGGTCTTAGTATGATGAATTCACGAATAAGATCTTTCTACAGCACGATTTACTATCGACTTTCATGAAAGCAAACAAATCTTTTATCAATCATTGGTGAGCACATGGGAAGACGCCGATTTATTTTTACCATTTTTGATAACGTTTCATTATACAAATCGATAACATATCGAGCTCGAAAAATAAAACATAATTTTTATCGCCGACTCATTGCAAATAGAGTGTTATGCTTAAAAATTATTCTTGAGGATTGAACTGTCTGATATATTACCGATAGTCTGATACGTTAAAATTAATATTTGCGACACACGATTTGTTACTGATTCGATCAATTAGGAGCATGGGACGGACGGAGTAAATGATAAAAACTGATATCAAAATGTGCACGTTGTATTCTTATATCTATTACACGATTGGGCATCTGCGTATATTTTCTGATTAATTATTTCAAACAAAATATATTTACCTTTTCATTTGAATACAGCTACAACCCATGTGTTACAAACCGCAAGTGTGGTTTACAGACTGACGGACATCAAGTTTTAAGTTGATTTATTATGAATAATAAAATTATGATATTGTAGGACACGCGAACAAACTTTGGGAGCATAAAAAATTCATACTTGTTTTGTGAAAGAAATTTATTGTGAACATTCCCTACCCTTGCTAGGACTTGAGCATTGATATATCTTAGACACTCTCTGTTGGTGGTCACACCTTTCACTACATCCATTTCAATTCATTCATGATGTTCAGCTAACAATAGAATACAGGCATATGTTTTCTCCACTGTATTTTGACTAATATGTTCAAACCGACTTAAATAGATACTGAAACCCTATTTGTGTTTGTGTAAGTGTGGCTTGCAAGTTTCATCGGACTTCGTTTACTTCATAATATGTACATCACATTAGAACGTGTCTTTTATAATGTGATTCGTTTAGGTTTAAATATTATGTCATATCGAAATAAATATTTTCATTGTTGTAATTTGTTTTTCATGTTGGCTTGTTCAAAATAGAAATATTGCACCATATTAACGAGTGTTCGTTTGTCGTTTTGTAACCGATTCATATGCATGATTCATGGTAGATTCGATTTCTATTCGATCATTGTCCGGCTTGTTAACAACTCGTTCCTGACGTGTTACCTTTCAATAACCCGATTTGTTTACGTTTTTTAACGGGTTTTTAACTGATTTATTAAGCTTATTTGGTTTCCATTTCTTTATGATTCATTGGGTAATTTGCTTACCACTTAGATCGACATCGAATCGCAAACCAATCATGTTTTGTTCACCATCTTTAACATTTAGTCATACCAAGTTGTATTTCGTTTGGGCTTTCCTTTTTGTGATTGCATTACACAATAACAGAAACTGTCGTTTTGCTTTCTAAGATCGTCTTTTATCACCACTACCAGTAAGCGCAGTTCTGATTAGATATACTTTGTCAAACTTTACTACAATCCAATATTATACGATTTGATATTATGATCCCGAGGGACAATTAATTGCATTTGATTGTTTTAATCGTATATAAGATTGATCGTTTGAAAAATATTCCGCGATTATAACTATTTAACTTATGCTTATTGCCCACTGCGATCTGCAAAGAACGTCATGATTTGCCACAAGAAATTGCTAGTGGTCTTTTTCTGACATTCCGGCCATAGATACGATGCGTTGCGTGTCCGTTCTGTATGATACGCAGCTTTGCTTTTTGTTGCGATCTTTTGACAATTACAGCTGTCATGATCTGATGGTAGTGTTTCAATGAGTCCGCTATTGAGTTTCTATTCGAGATTATCATCACGATCGGGTTGTTGGAATCAGCACGGTATTATACGAGGTTGCACGTTACTCTACATTAATCAGGAAACAATGCGTATGCACATAGTGACGGGACATGATGAGCAAACTGGTAGGTTAACAAAATGAGCCTTAAGTTAGAATTAACATACTTTTTTATTTTCTGTAACTTGCTGTACTATTATTTTTATCTATTGGTGAAGTTTGTTTATCGCACTCGAATAGCGTATTGTAGGCTTTTCAAATTAATTGGCTTTCGCTGACTTGCAAGCAGATGACCACAACAATACATTTATGCGATTTAAAATTGATGATGAAAAAGGAAACTCATTTGAAATAATGCATAAATGTAAATTAATTTTTCATAAACTCTACCCGACTAATATTGACATGATAACCATACAATGCTTAGCCCTTCAATTACCATTCCAATACGGTGAGATGAGCAAATTCTATTCGATACTATTGTACTTTTGTCAGTGCCTCATTGCATTGCAAATAGTATTTTGCCTTCAATAAAGTGACCCTATGTGACAAAATGATGTTTTGGTTATGCATCTGGAGTTTCTCATTGTTCATGTTTTAATTTATCATTCTGGATAAATAAATACATTGACATTTACATTTCAAGAACGTTCTTATTCATACGTTGTAGCGGCAGTATTAAATTATATATATATATATATATATATATATATATATATATATATAACATGTCTCACTGTGATACATGTACACATTTCAGTATTACACCTTGTTTCACTCTTTTAAAATGCTTTTTCAAGTTTTAACCGTGATCATTCTTGATAGGTAATACGTTGACAATCAATTTGAAACTTAAGTTTAAACAATAATAGAATTGAACATTGTTAAGTTATGACCGCACTCAACCTACATCATTAAATGCACAATTAGTTGTATATTGATTTCCAACATTTAAGCTTAACCAGAAAGAGTTTGCTTACATTTACAGTGCACTTACGTTATTTGAGTACATCATTGGACTAACTAGTATATAATAAAGGTCGGTATTTGTGTTATTATCTCACTTTATTAATGTGCATATTATAGCTGCTTTTTTTCTACATTTAAAGTAGAAGCAACACATTAATATAACAATAAAAAACCGATGCATATGACAACAGTTTCCTTATTTATGTACATATGTAAACAATGCTCGAACAATTTGAAATTATAAACTGTTTTGATCTCCGAGGTCGGATAATTGTGACCTACTTAATTTGAAGAAAAAGCACACCATACACAAAGTCTGCTTTCAGCATTATACTATAAAACAATTTGTTCAACGCAACACACCATTATTTAAATAACGCACATGATAATACCATTTCCCTTTCTCGCACACGTATGCATTGACACACATTTACGTAATACACGTGCTTTTGACTTTACCACTCTTACACTCAACGTTTTGCGTATTATGTTATCAACATTAGAATAACGGTGCAAAGTGGACAGAAAGGCATGTACAAGTCCATCTTGACAACATGGTTCTGTACAAACAACATTAAGTTTACAAAAAAGAGAATAACTCATTTGCAAATCATTCGTCATACATAAATAATTATCAATCCGACCAATTCACATATAACTAACCTTTCTCAAATAATATAAGCGTAAGTGTTAAACTAAGTTGCTGCTCACAATAAAAAAAAATTAAAAAATCTATATTTGATAAGCTAGAGAATATGTCATGTGATAAACTGTTTAAAAGCAATACAAATGTGTAACAACTGGTCAGTATGGGCAAAGGACATAATCCATTACAATAGTTGCATGTTTATATTTATAAGTTGATATTTTTAGAAAACATTTCGACATGTACACATACTGAAAAGTAAATCAAATCTTTGTTTAAACCGAACAAGCCTTTAATCAAGCTGTTTTTAAACTACTAAGCTTCTCAATAGTTGTTATTTGGAACTCTCCAGTCGGGGGTTTTCCGATAATTGCGCACGCGCGTTAGGTACCAACAAAAGCTGACTAGGATACTTTGAAAGAGAGTGAATCAATAATTTCTCTTATCGATGAATAGTAAACACCGCTTTTTCTGTTCAAACGTTCGTTATAGTTGATAAAAATACCATGATGTAATCATTTTTTCTTTAGATTATCTAATCTCGATCGTGTTTAATTTGTAAGAATACTATGTAACACGATATAATGCTGCATGTACATGTAAACAGCTTCGGTCACGTAACTATGTCATTGCATATACTGTGCGTAGGCCTGAGCATACAGTTTTAATGGAAGTTTGTCAACGAAACTATCAATACATTGACTCCATCGTATATATATATTATTCTATTCATATGTATTTAAAATCCTACAGACAAGTACCAAACAACATAAACCTTACTATCCTCAGTCCATTCGTAATACTAGAACTAATCAGTTGGATATATATATGTCTATTGATATAGCTTTTTTTTGATGTTTTTTTTTCATTTAATCTGAAAAGAAAAGAAAATTATTCGCTAAAGACTAAGACCTTAAGATCAGAAGTCACATCACTAGCGAACTTTACCATACATTACTTTTATTTGCTAAATCTATTAAGCATGCCGAAAAAACAAGAAAATGAACAATGTTTTTCAGAAGAAATATTGCATATGTCAAGCTATTTGTATAGGTTCTTTCATTACCATACAGCTGACAAAGTCTGTTTTTCATGTATTTGAAGGATGTTAGCTACTGGACCCATTCGTATAGGCGGCTGTACATCTGAACGGTGTATTTAGACTTTAATGTTGTATTAAACGTCTGACATACATGTATATCAGTGTAAGATTTGTATTGTGTAATTATTATTAATAATAGTAATAGTTATCACAACAAACTACTTGAATTGTCACATTTCCGAAAAGAAACACTACAGTCGTTTAAATACTTATTATCCACTACTGAATGGGAAGCAAATCGGATATCGACGTTACTGGTCATTATTATGGTGTACGGACAGGTCAAAAAGTCTCGATCGTATGATACGATCGTATCAGACGGTTGAGCTAAAACCGTTTCTTACAGAAACTAAAATCAAAACGAAACTGGTTAGCAGAAACGAACATCATTAAATTAGCTATACCTACACCATGGAAGAACATACTCAAATCAGATGAATCGATTAACTCAAACGTAAACATTAAAACTACATACCCTTACGGCAAAAACCTTGACTTGAAGACTCTTAGCAGCAAAGACATAAGGTCTGTACTTATAACAAAACACTTCACCTCACCTTACCTGCACAAGTTTTGGGAAACAAGGTTTAACCAAAAAATAAACTGGCACTCACTATATTTTACTATACACGAATTAATTGTGAATACGAAAGTTCGACAACGGAAATACAAAATTTTAAACCGAATAATCCCCACAAATGAGAATCTTTTTAAATAGCACATATATAACTCTCCATGCTGCTTATTTTGCCAGGAAGTAGAAACATTCGAACACTTTTTCTTAGAATTCCCGTTTACCACCCAATTCTGGACGTATATTAATCACATATTTAATGGTATAGGACTAAACATACCTATGAATACTATACACAACATAACTATAGGTTACAAAACACAATACGCAGCATATAATGATATAAATATAATTTTAAGTGAAATATGTTTCACAATCTACAAAGCGTATATGAAAAGTGAAAGACGAACACGTCAAGTTAATATGTCCAGCATCCTCCTGGACGGTCTACTAATATTGGAAATACATTACAAAAAAAGTTATACCAAGCACCAGTTATTATCTAAGTTCATAGCCCTTCTAAAAGAACTGATGAATAATTAACGCATAATGCCTCATTAACCTATAGTGCTTATTTATATATATTTTTGTTTAAATCCCAAAACAGGAACTCCGCCCTAACCGAAAGACACTATTCTTTTTCGCTTTTGCTTTGAATGCTGCCGTATTTCGGTTATAGGATATTTTGTCTCAATCTTTTAAATTGTAACATTGTATACATCGCTGTTCCCTATGCTACCACATAGGGCTTACGCAATGATGTAATAGTTTGATGTAACTTTACATTTTGACACATTTCTTACTTCTATATGCATCATTATTGCTTTACCATAGTGTTTTTTTTCTTGTAATTTTCACATACTTTCTGTTGCTTGTTTGTGTTTTTTTTGTTGCATTATTCCAAGACAATATGCGTAAAAATGTGAAGCCACTTTAATACGATTATTTATATTGCTTTGCTATGTCAACGTGATCTTTAACCTTAAATACATAATCACTCTTCTCTGTTAATGTACTAATTTTGATAAGCATAATGTAAACCAACTGAAATTGATCTTGCAAAGAAAGTTATGTTAAGAAAAAAAAAGAAAAAGAAAAAAAAAACGTTTCATACGGTTCTGCGATCATAAACCGTCTGATACGATCGTTTCAGACGGTTTTGACTTAAGGACCAATTGTATGGTGTACGGATGGGTCAAAAAGTCTGATTTGTATCATACCATCGTATCAGACGGTGTCAGACGTATCAGACGATGATACGAATCGTATCATACGGACTCGCATAAAACAGTAAAGCGTACAATAGGTCCGCAAAATAAAAACCGTCTGATACGATCGTATCAGACGATTTATGATCGCAAAACCCTATGATACGGTTTTAGTTAAACCGTCTGATACGATCGTATCAAACGGTTTAGACTTTTTGACCTGTCCGTACACCATAGGTTCTAGCTCAACCATATGATACGATTCAGACTTTTGGACCTATCTGTACACCATACATTACTGTAATAATGACAAGTTTTGTACCTCCCGCGCGCGCTCAGAAATCGGAAAAACCCACAGCGCGCGAGTTACGATTTAAATCTATTGACTCGTCGATTTGATCGTTCGACTTTATCGGTGGTAACACCAAACAAACAAAGTTGTGTATTGGATGTTGGGTATTGGCAGGCAAAGGTACGTACATATCGAATTAAGATTTCGTTAAATGTAAGATTAATGTTGTGAAAATCACTATAAACATTATTGCTTTTCAATAGTATTTGAGACTTGAACATTATTTTCGTCAATGAGCTCTTAGCAAGTGTATAAATTGTTCTTCTACCACAAAAATAATACGTTAACAGTTAGTTTTGCTTTGAATTATATAGCTAAAACTGTCTATATGGAATAAGGGCATCATTTCACCTAAAGGTCTTGTATCGTATTTATCTGCTTTTATTTATGCTTCTTTCGATTACTACACATGTATGTATGTATGGATTGTAATGCTAAATTGTTACTTCCTGTTAAAGTGACAGAATAAAACTTCCTTAAAGTAAACTTTAGAGAGATTGGATACAAAGTATCTTAGTTTCGTTATCGAGTAATATATAGTAGCGAAAACGATATATGTAAAGGGATTTTCAAAAGGCTCAGAGATACATCACGTGGATGCAACGTGGTAAAAATTGAATAATTGAAGTTTAATAAACCCATCTGGCATTTGTATTTTCGTTACAAAAATTAGAAATGCAGAATAAAACTAACAGAAACATAGATGATCACGGTTTTGGATTGTGTTTTTTTTAAATGTTGGCATTTTTATCATACATGTATTCCATTACATTCAAATTTGATTTGTGCACCTGCCTATGTAGAATAAATGTTTATTATGATTCGTTGATTGTATATTATATATAAACAATACATATCATAGGCAAATGATGGGTATTGTCAATTTTGTTGAACCCTGAGGAGTGATGTGAACCGAGGCCGATATGCCGAATATACGAACTGTAATATAAACACCCCACAATGTTATGTGAATGTTTTATTGAAAAATCATTTTCTCATGAAGGTGTATTTTTGTACATGCATTTCAATAAACGGCTTACGAGTTTGTTTTATTATACGGACTTATACTGTTGTAATACCCCTTTAATCGTTTTGAGGTCCACTCATGTTTTTATTACAATTTATTATTAAATAATCATTATTTCATTGGTTGAGACAGTTTTCGTCGAATTAATACCAAATTCTTGAAACTCAGGGTTTTCTAGAGTAATCTTTTTGCTTTAAACATTACTTGCGTTGAGTCCCGTTACAAGACAAAGTAATGTTTTGACAAACAACGCCAGGACGTATACGATGATTTTATCTAGATTATGGGTTGTTAAAGGGTTTAGTTGTTGCTAAAATGCGCGTATTAAGTCAGTTAAAATTACGGCCCATAGGAGGTCATATAATACAACGATTGTTGATTAGAGAACCACATAATATGATCCGATATTCAGTGGAAGTGCCTTTCTACCCATGAATATAATATTATGTTTGTTGGCTTTGTAGAAAAGTATTGTATGTATGCCTTATTGGGATATAAATCATGTTAAGCGACATGGCATACAAAGTTATGGATGAATTTGTTTTGACAAAGTGAAAGGGACTGTTCAGTATGATCAATCATATTATAAAGTCGCAAACTTAAATTTTAATATAAACTATCTAATATGTAACATTTTATGCGTATTTTGTATTCTGTTTTTTTTTGTTATGTTTAGTTATTTATGTTTCCTTTCACAAACAAGTCCAAACCGATATTAAATTAAGTATATGACATTGAAATATGTCAGTTCAACATAAGACTGTTGACTTTTTAAACACTATAAACTATATCCATCAAGCCCAAATAATTAGTTCTTTTTATTGAACTGTTGGCATACAAACTTGTTTTCATCACTTTCGTTGTGCGCATGTGTAACCTTTAGTGTTGTTAACGTATGTAACGGTTTGGATTTACTAAATATATACTATCAGTGACCATAGTCGAAACCTGGTGTAAATAATTGATTTGAAATAGACGATATTTTAAAAAATACGATTACATAAGAGACATTTCATTCTTACAAACCAGAACTGTCTCGCTTTAAGACTGAATCGAAAGCAAAAATAACTAGCGGTACTTGTTTTCGGTATTTACAAAAGCCCTTCACTGCTGTTCCATCCCAAAAGCCTTATTTCCAGGCAACCCAGGATTCTCAAATGAATAAAATGAACGTACTGATAAAAATACAACTTGTCAACTAGATCGATAAAAAAGAAAGCTTACTTGTTCAGATTGTAAAAGTGCTCCAGGAAAGGAAATCTCTTTAAATTTGATTAAACTAGATTGTTTTTCGCTGATAAGCTGAACAATAAAAACTAACATAAATATACAATGAGGATATATCATCAGTGAACGTTATGTACCTAAATAAAGTCATAAGTGTCATATATTATAATCGGGGATCATATTGTGATTGCATATTAAATCGACTGAACATAACCAGCTTATGTACCAGTGATTTGGTGATTTACAAAAACCATTGTGAATCATTTCATAATCCGATCGAATATCATGTGTGGATTATATCACTTTTAATATAAACACTTCATTGTAGACGTGCTACTTTGAATACCCTCGTGTGCTAAACTCTTAAGTTATATGAAATACTGCATTCTACACATGCTTGGTGTATGATTACTGTGTTTTCGTGAAGTAAACCGCTATTGTTAAACGCTCACCATGTATGTTTGACATTAAACTTTGAAATATGACACGATCATAGATTTGAAAGATGAGACCCAAAACTAAGTGAACCCTTAACTAATATACAGTAAGTATGTGACTTATAAACATGTGACACAGGCGTCGGTAATGTACTCAGGTACAGTGTTGCACAATCTAGATTTAAACCAGATACGGTGTGTTGAGGTTGTGCTTTAGCTAATCAATCGGAACATAGGCTTTAAATATGGTATGTATGTAAATACATAGTTCCATATATTTGGCTTTTTATAAAAGAGTATCTTTCTTCTCATTTTGTTCAGTGATCTTGTTGAATCGGTTGATTTATATATATATATATATATATATATATATATATATATATATATATATATATATATATATATATATATATATATATAGCAAAAACGTATTTGAAAAGATTCATATTAATTTAATAAAAAATAATCAAATATTTTAACATTAGCACTGAAAAAAAATAAATATGACACTCAATTTTGTAATACGTTTTTAAACATTTGATTTGAACGACATTTGCAAAATAATATCAAGATAAATGACAGGAATGTAAAAGACATCATATATGCAATGATCTTAGGTTAAAGCATTCTCTACATATCGTCAAAGCCTAAGTTCATTATACAAGCGCTAGTGAGCTTTACCTTTGACCTGATGACCCCAAATCAAGATGTGTCTTTCTGTTAATCATATACAAATTTGCATGATTGCAAAAATACACTGTTCTTTAGATACTATACTAAAGCCAAATCAGTTTTATTATTCAAGCCCCATCCGAACTTGATATTAAACGAATAGTTATGATTCACGCCCCTTAAACCTTTACCTTTGACCTCAAAATCAAAAGTCGTCCCTCTCCCCCAAATGTGCATGTTCGCGGGTAAAACCGTTCTCTATATGTCAAACGGACAAAATGGCCTAAAGAACGGCCTTTACGAACGACAATCCGATTAAGCAAAACACGATAGTGCAATTTAAACCTATTTGAATGGGTGAATTGAATTACAAATCAGTGCATGCCATCTTTTTAGACTATAGTCTTCTCAAATAATTGCTTTTAATAACGGGTGTTCTTGTAAACATTTTAACACAATTATCCTCAGTTTTTATAACAATTGATTATAAATAGTTTATACACAAACAATTGGATGGGATTTCCGGTGAATAATCTATGCGAGTCATCATGATAAGTGTATATAGCTTTTGGTGGCACTTGAATTCGGTCTTTAAAACATCTTGTAAAGATAAAAATGTGGTTCAGCGTCACAATGGCCAAGTAAGATCAATTGAGACTTTCTGTCAATGTCAAATGACTCTGATGTTAAATTGTGTTTTTAGACATTACTCACGGGAAGTGATAATCCATGATTACGATAATACAGAACAATATACTAAGAAAAAGCATACGCAGCGTGTAAAATTATTATCATATTCCAAATGGTTCATTATATTTAATAATGACAACGTTGTACTTATCTGCTATGACACACTTCTAAATACTATACACACAATACTGTTTAAATAGCTCAGTGAGTAGTTGGACACTATCGTTCACTGTTAGTATTTACTTGCTTTTCTATATAATACAGCTATTGATTACAGTGATATGCTCAGACTTTCATTGGAAGAAAGACATATCGACCGTGTTGCAACCAAGTTGGATACAGTTTTCTGACTATAAATATAAATAATATTATATTTTTATCAATAATTGCTGTATTTCAATTTATATTTCAATCACATTATTCATGTAATGTTATAACGTTTCATTCTATACATCACATTTCCATGGCGAACACTCGTAGTTAAGTTATTTCAATTGTATGAAGAATGATACAGAAAAAAGTCTGGATATGCTTTATTACGACTCAATTTGCCATTTAAACTCTTAATGACCTTTGAGGTTGGGAAACGGATGCTAAACTCTGTCTCTTCATTGTGTTCATGTGTGGTTAGTTATTGTAAAAAACAACTGAATGATAAATATGGTATCTTATTTGAAATTGCATAATGACGGACAAATTTACATTCCGAACAAGCTGTTTAAGGGGAAATTTTGACGTTTGACATCTAAGTGTAACCTTTACGTTTGAGGTAGGGAGACGGATGTTACACGCGACGAATCGTTTTATGAAGGTATTCATTTGTAGAACGATGAATGACAAAGTTACAGGAAGGACAAACTGCAACAAGATGTTTTATGGCGAAATTTAACTTCTGACCATTACGTTTGACCTTGACATAAAAGGTAGGGAGAGAGATGTTAGGTGCTGTCTTTTTTCGGGGAAAATTAATTTATAGGACGAACTTAATAACACAGACAAGTGTTTTATATGAAATAAATCCAGTTAAAGCGCCACGTCATTTTCTTAATATTAGTAATAATATGACTGGTTTATTATTTAAACTGTGTTTAACCGTGGGTAACATTTATGATAAAGAACACGGCTCTAAACGTCTAATGCTTCTATTGTGATTCTACTAGTACCCAACATGTCCGACATGTGAATTAATACCACGTTTTATACTGTATCATGTGATGACTAAGTATAAAGGGTTAAAGTCAAGCGTGTCACAATCGTGACGGAAAATACGCCACATGTCGTATAATGCAGCAAGTTGACACGAAAACAAAATTACCACTGGAGCGCAGACAGGTTTGATGACAGGGGCATAGTATAAGTAAACTTTCTCAAAGATCATCGTGCAATACTATATATTTAATAGTTAAAGTTGGTTCTTATATATTTAATTAAAGTTATTGTGATAGACATGTTTATTTCTATGTACATCATGTTTGTAAACCTTGTGGTTCCATATTTGGAAAAAACGATATACCGGTATTATTAATCATTTAGTCATAAAAACTTTTAGTTAACAAATAGATTGACATTTGACACTTTGAACTTAGGATTGCACACCTTATATTGCAATGAACAATGCTTCCAAGTTTGAATGATGTACGTTGAACAATTTTCGAGGTCGCAGGCACACAGATTTGATTTGACAGATACACGGACGTACAGACGTTCGGACAGGCAAGCACACGGACATACGTCTAAGGTAATTACAGTACACCCCGTTTAATTCGTGGCTGGGGGTGGCAAACATATAATTTTTCATTGAAGGTCATAATTATAGCACTTGGTTTTCAGAGTTATATTATTTGGTAAGTGATCTCATACAATGACCCCGAATACAAGTTTGAAGAGTCAAATGTATACCTATAGTTCAAACAGTGATATGAAGAAGCTCCACGTTTTAATGAATGAAACTTCAAAGTATAAAATGGGTAATATTCCTCCTAACTTGCAGGTCAGAGTTATGAAACTTGGTTAATATAGGATCTGGCACGAGTTGTCATTTCATACCATATTTTATTAAACGTGTTCAGGAATTTTGTGAGTAAGCGAGTCTTTGGCGAGCTTACTAACGAATTTCCTGGACGAGTTTAATAAAAAATGGTTTGATATGACAACGAGTGTGAGATCTTTTTTATCACATGCTTTTAAATGAGCAAATTAAATAAATATTTACGCAAACATAATGATAAATCCCGAATGTTGTTTACATTTAGTGACGTCATTTGACGTTGCAACGTCATTTCAGCAAAATAACAAAATGCGATTGGTCAATAAACGAAAACTAAGCCAATCCAAACGCTTAAAATGTTGTATTTCACATGTGTAATCTAAAAAAATATGTAATGGTTGTATTTCATGGGAAACAGGGTATAGCATGTGATAATTGATCTTTTGCAATGGAAGTTTCAATTTAATGCAACTGTATTGAATTATGAAATGGCTGTACATCTTGCAGAGTTTTGAAGAACGAAACAACTGAATAGAAAAAACTAAATAACGCCTTTTTTAATTACTGGAAGAAACTTGCATGCAACCCGATGGTCCCTGTATATCGAAAATGTATCTTTAATCCATGACTTTGGTAACACTAAACAGTAACTTTGCTTGCATCCTTTGACATGTCTATGCTTATTCTCTATTCCAGAAGACGGCGTCCAGATGAAAAATAAACATTGTCCGCCAAACTATAGACTGCTTTGATTGGTCCATCAACCATATCGTTGGTCATCACGGACTAAATGCCACTATCATTCTGTGATAAACACACACAACCGCCTGACGCATCAATGTTTTTTTAAAACGGTAAGTGTTGTACTGATTGTAATGCGTGTTCGTATGATGTTGCGAACCCACTCTCAATGGCTAACACGTGTGTTTGGTAAATACATTCGCATATTTTTTTAAATACAATGTCGAGGAATGTACATAACCGACGGCTGAGTAAGTGTTTTCTCTATCCCAATGTCAGAAAATGACACTCTAACAATTAAACTTAACGCAATCTGCAATACACGTCAACAGAACTTGGGACCGCAAATATTGTTTCCCATTCCATTTAATTGCAAAGCCCACTCGGATATACAGGATTATAATCATGTGTGCCTTAATAGATGCTTAAGTTAATTTCTTCATGTTTCGAGATACATTTTTCATTCTCTCACATTCTCTGTTTATAAAACGTACGAATCGAGCATGGCACATTAATGAATTGATTTTCATTAAATGTTTACATTATGTTCACTTTAATTACCTATATACCATAACTATTATCGCGTTTGTGACATTTATCAATCTTTATAATGTAAAGTGCAATACAAAAGATACGTTTGATGATTGTCAAAAATGAAATTATGTTCTATAGCGTAGAATTCGGTAATTTAAATATTGAAGCTGCAACTGGAATATATTGAGATCACATGCGGTTAGGAAATGGTAAAAATTTAACGATTTCTACTGATCTTTCTGGATACCGACTGTCCGAGAAACATTAACCATTATGTTTTCGTTAACCAATACTTGGTTGTTGTTTTTTTCGAAGAAATAGACGAAACTCGTTAAAATATAAGTTAAATCTCGACACAGAGCTTGTCGAGCAAAATTGCGGACAAGCAACTGGCTTCCCGATTTATCAAAGGCTGATTAAATATAGGGATAAGAGTGCTATAAATGATAATAATTTACATCCGATAACGGAGGAGTATTCAGTTTATCATAGCACTCGGTCTTTTTCGGTTGTTTTCGGTAATAATTAATGGACTGACAGAAGCAATACAAAATTGAGTTATATTGATAAAAGAATGGGCCTTTAAATATACATTGATTGTTTGTTGTTATTATGTGCTTATGTTGATTTATGCATCATTTTTTGATAAATGTATATAGTGGCTTAGTTGTATTTAATTGTAAGTTCATCATTTCAAGGCAGAAAAAACATCACGGTTAAAAGCTAGCTTTAGTACTTATTTAAGTGTGTGTGTTTTTGTAAATACAAATAGTGGAACAAAATAAAATAAATAAATTTCTTCCGAATTAATTGTGTTCCTGTATTTATGGATACGTTAAAACTTGCTATCTAGCAATTATATACGGCCATACAAGTGTCCAAAGAGGAATGGGGATGATAATAATATACACGGATGGCTTCTATTAGATTTATTAAAATGAAATATGAATGATGCTCTTTTTTCCTTAACATTGAGTAACATCGTTTATATTGAGGCATTCGCTTCGATTGCAACGAAAATCAGGTAAACCAATAATTGATGGTATAACGCACAAGAAAATACCGGGTGGTAAACAATCTGTAGAAATGAATGTAGGTACGGGCCAACATGGTAAACTTCATTGAAAAAAATGTAATAAGTATTTTAAGCATTTTGCGTACTCGGTAGAAAGCGGTTAATGTTTGTCCTATAAATTATTTTAAATCAAATGAACTGTGTAAATTCAGACTTTAAGTTATTTAAGCCAATATTAAGAACAACTTGTATTTTGCAATGTATATGTCATATTTCCGTGTCTTTCCCATTTGCAAAACAAAACGTTAGCTTGAAACTCTTGTGTGAACTCGTCACCCAATAAGCGTAATGACTGTGTCAATGTTATTGTTATATGATTTCATGCAACATACGTTTGAAGAGACAATGGGCAATCATAATGATCATTGTCATAAGCGCCAATGCATTAATAATAATGCTTTATACGATTATAGACAAATAAATAATGAAATGATATATATTTTTGTAATTAAATATATATTCGGAAAAATAATTATGTTAGATAAAAAAATAATAATTTAAGATGCATTTATTAAATAGGTCAATCATCAACATTAATTATTAGGATTCACAATTAATGATGCTGTTTAGGTAGTTGTATTTGCAAACTATGTCCCATATGAAGAGTACACATTGACTTAAACGTGTTATGCCTAAAAATAAATTAAAAGACAAGGCGTTTTACAAAATTCAAAAGCATACGGGAATATAAGAAATTTCAGAAAACAACAGCAACAACATAAATTCAGCAGGGTAAGGAGACCGTTTTAAATTTATCAAACCGTACATTAACAGAAACCGATTACAATTTATTAGGAAAATGAGTTGGTTTATGTTCTCGTTTTTAATCCAATGATAAAATTCAATTAGCGGTAGATGTTTTCATTTTTACCGGAAGACTACGTTTACAAGAATATGTAACAGAACTAAATTAAACGTTATACAAAGTAATACTGAAAATGATGAATTAAAAACTAAACCGTCATTTTACAAGAAGTTATAACTTATGACATTCTACATAACGATAAGAAGAAACATTTCCGACCAAATATCTCTAAGGAGTAAGGGCCAATTACAATCTGTGAACAGTTTAGCAAATGATAATAATACTGTTATTATACAAGTCAAATACTATTGAGGTAATGGATAACAATAAATAATTTAAAGAAGAAACTAAATAATTGAATTATGTAAGCTTTTGCAAAAAAGTGAATAAAACAACACCAGTCAGCGGCCGAAAAATTCCAAACATGTTTTGAAGAATTAAAGATTAAATACCCCGGTATAAGTAAACATTTTGACTTCGTTATGATACATATTCAATGTCCTCGATTCTACATTTTTCTCCAAAGACGCACAAGCCATTTGATTACAGCCTTCCACTTGGTTTCCCGATCGGCCCGTCGTGTCAGCATGCAGTTCCAGTACATAAATATTTTGGTTTACTATCCAGTTTTGCAGCAATTGCCATCATATTTGAAATACACAACAGACCGTATTAACCAAATTAAGAATATTGAATAAAACAAATATGGCCACTTTGTTAAACTTCTTTATACACGAACAATACACACACTGAGGGAATAGAAGTTTGTACAATATTCTTATTTTCGAAGAATAGAAATCATACATTATTATTTAAATGTTGATGATGTTAGCAGAGACTATACATAATTATTTAAATGTTGATGATGTAAGCATACTACTGCAAGTTGTTTTCTTCAAAATAAAAGTTTTATTTCAACTAATGATACTAATTTTCAAACAATGGGTACAGCTTTGATTGGTCATATGGCACCGTCTTATGTATGGGAAAATTTGAGAATGATTTTCGTAACAATACGCTTATCAAACCATGTATTTGCTTTAGATTTTTGGATGACACTGTTATGATATAGAATGGGTCTTCAGACGATTTAAAGTGGATATTGATTTTACTTTAATCATTAAATTTACCTCTAGTAAAATGTGAGTATATCTCAACAGGCTTAGTCATTCCTTGATGTATCTTTATCAAAAAGTGAACAAGACACTGTTGTTACAAATACATTTATGTAAACCTACTTATATTCATTTATACTTAGATTTAACGTCATCTCACCCCATGTCCTGCTAACAGGGTTTTCCGCACAGTCAGGCTAAGCGATATAAACGTATCATAATCATGATCTAGTTTATTTAAAAAAATATGCAATACATTTTATTGTTATATATTTTATGAAATGTAAACATTGTTATAAACAATACTTCGGACAAACTAATCAAAATGTATGCCACAGAATGAATAGCCATAATATTTGATTTTAGGAACTGTTAAATAAATCCTATTTCACATTATGCTCCACATTTCGGATCTACTCACAATTATTGCACTTTATATAATTTCTCTTGTTGATCTGTTGATGTTGTTGAAAACAATCTAGACCGTTTATCCAAAGAAAGATACATAAATTATAAATTATGATTCATATCGGTCTAAATAATAAACTACTTTATGACATATAAAACATAAGCATGCTTCACATGATGTTTGCCTATAACTATGTTTTTATTAATAATATTTTTACTAAAAAGCCGATGTATCACTGATTAATCTTTGTATATTGTAAAAGTTTGTGTTTAATAGTATGAGTTATACATTTTTCCGACAAATGACTTTACGTTTCTGTATGGTATTGACGTCACTTCCTATGTTTTTGTTCGCATTGATACCACTAATGAAGAATATGACCGAATCATGTTTAGTATTAAACAAATATTACACAAGTAACGTGTATGTGCGGATTATTTTATTTTATTATTTGGACATTTTAAACTACATTCAGATCGAATTTACGAATATAAATATGAGGGTTGTAAGCGGTGTTAATCGTTTACATAGATATATTTGTGAACACAATGGGTTGTCATAAAACACTACTAATTAACAATTAGGGCATATTTGCAGTGCATTCAAACATTGATTTTAATGATGAATATGGAACGCCATAGCTGTCTTACGTTGTTACATTTCTTTCTGTCTTCTTTAGAAGGTGTCTTATTATGTCAAACCGTCGTGATATTTTGTCAATATGTGGTGTTGACTTCTCAAAATACAGTCTTATTATGTCAAACAGTCGTGTTATCATGTTCACATGTGGTGTTAACTTGTCAAAACACATTCCTTTTATGTCAAACCGTCGTATTACCTTGTCTAAATGTGATGTTGACTAGTAAAAATACAGTCCTTTTATGTCAAACCGTCGTGTTATCTTGGCCATATGTGGTGTTGACTTGTCAAACCATCATGTTATCTAGTCCATATGTGGACTTGTCAACACACAGTTTTATTATGTCAAACAGATTTGGACAAGATAACACGACGGTTGACATAGTAGAACTGTATTTTGACAAGTCAACACCAGAGTTGGACAAGATAACACGACTGTTTGACATATTAAGACTTTTTTTGACAAGTCAACATCACATTTGGACAAGATAACACGACGGTTCGACATAATAGGACTGTATTTTGACAAGTCAGTACCAGATTTGGACAAGATAACACGACTGTTTGACATAAAAGGACTGTGTTTTGACAAGTCAACATCACTTTTGAACAAGAGAACACGACGGTTTGACATAATGAGACTGTATTTTGACAAGTCAGCACCAGATTTGGACAAGATAACACGACGGTTTGACAAAGTAGAACTGTGTTTTGACAAGTCAACATCAAATTTGGAAAATATAACGCGTCGGTTTGACATAAAAGGACTGTATTTTGACAAGTCAGCACCAGATTTGGACAAGATAACACGACTGTTTCATATAATATGACTGTATTTTGACAGGTAAACATCACATTTGGACAAGATAACACGACGGTTCGATATAATAGGACTGTATTTTGACCAGTCAGCACCAGATGTGGACTAGATAACACGACTGTTTGGCATAATAGGACTGTGTTTTGACAAGTCAATTTCACATTTGGACTAGATAACACGACGGTTTGACATAATAAGACTGTATTTTGACCAGTCAGCACAAGATTTGGACAAGATGACACGACGGTGTGACATAGTAAAACTGTCTTTTGACAAGTCAACATTACGTTTTGACAAGATTACTGTTTGACATAATAAGACTTTGTTTTGACAAGTCGACATCACATTTGAACAAGATAACACGACGGTTTGACATAAAAAGACTGTATTTAGACAAGTCAGTACCACATTTAAACAAGGTTACAAGACGGTTTGAAATACTACGACTGTGTTTTGACAAGACAACAACCAATATAAACAAGATAGAAAGAAATGTAACAACGTAAGACAGCTATGGTGTTCCATAGATGAGGATATAACAAGTATCGCGTCAAGTCAAGTGATTATCGGAAAACACCGAAAAATATAGATTTATACCGTTTTGTTGACTGAGCAGACGATAGGCTGAGTAGCTCGATAGGACACGAAATAATGATGGTACATAAAGTCGGATTAGATCCTAAAGTAAAGATCGATAACCAGAATGAATACGATCCATGCGAACCAGGAAGTAAAATTCACGAAGGATCGAAAATGCGGATGATTATAATTAATAGTATACGTAACGTTGATGCTATTCGTCGAACATTGTTTATTTACGACGAACGATCTAATATTGAACTTGGTTTAATGTTAACAGTTAATTTATTAATCGGCGTGTGGTAAATATCAACAGTTTAATTTATTTGTATCAACCATAGCACATACTTTCGTTTCGTATGTGTTTAGTATAGTTTGAAATATTTGAATAAAAAAGTAATAAATCCGATTTGTTTTCATTTATGTAAATCGTAACAGCTTGTAATTAAATATACAAACAGCAATTCACGATGAATGAGTATGTTAATTTTACTTTTTAATAACTTATGTCATATTTAAACAACGTATTGTTGTAACGATAACATTTATGTTTGTTTGTTTAATGTAAACAACATGTTAACAAATAAAAACAACAAATAAATGTACCTTTCTACTTTCAGTATAATACTGTATCGATGTAATATTTTATAAATTTGAGTATATATCCTTTATGTATGATATTATTGTGGCTTAAACTCAACGCGTTTAAAGCCCGATATATAAGTAGATCTAATAAATGCTTACTATTGAAAACAATGAAAAGTGTAACACCGTTTAATTGATACAATGTGGTAACTTTGCATTAAATGAATTGGAACAGATTCTACGAAGAAAACACGATGCGTTTCATATAAATTGCGAACATAAGTCATGTGGCCTGATTATATATATATATATGCAGGTTCAATACATTATTCGTGTTAAACTGTGCTATTGTGAAATTTAAAATTGTTATTACCGACCACCGTTCTAAAACCTTTTATTTATTTTCCTCCTTTCCCTTCCTTTTCTCAAATGAAACATTAAGACAATCGTTGCCATAATCTGTTCGGTAATGTTCAAGCATTTTTTGAAATAATGCCGAAATAACCAATGTCACACTTCATGTAGTATTATTCGTTATTCATGTATGATTTTTTTGAATTGCATAAACATAAATTCATGTTTGTTATGTATGTTTCTTATTGTTCTCAAGAAATATTTGTTTTTTTGCAGAAAATCATGGGGGTAGATATTCAAACATATCGCTGTAGAATTGGAACATTCAGCTATACGAGTTGCAAAAAACCCAGCTCTGAAGGCAATGGATGTAAAATAATACAGTGTGATGAACGTGGACGAACACGTGGTTCCTTGCATACCATCGCCCTCGTAGTTTGTCTGTCTCTATATTTCTATCATTTCTCTTGCAATCTGAGGAATAAGGCGTTTAAGTAAGTAAGTAAAACGAATTGACTGACATTTATTGACATTGCTTTTGCAAACATTGATTTCCATTATCCAATAAACGCGTTATGATAATGTGTTATACTGATAAGTATGTGTGAATAAATGCAAATGGCTTTTTGTTTCATATCATGTTATTCCAAATCATTCATTTTTGTTTTAAGATATCGATAGTAAAAATAAGCAGAATACACGTTATCACGTATTCTACCGTGATTCTTAAGTAACTGAACACATTTGGTGTTTTTTCCTTTCGTTATTTTGACATAAAAGCGTATTGCATTAAGTAAGATAATTTAGACAAAATCTTCATTCACTTTTGCTTTTTTCATAAAGAAACGTATTTTTCTGTACCAAATTTAGCATATTTCTAGGCGCAATACACACATTTACAAACGGTTTGACATTATTGTATGAAAATATAGGTACGCCCCATGTTTTCATAATAATTCAATTTTAACAAAATAGTCACACAATGATGAAACTTTTCCTCATTGTACTACATATAATATTATGTATGGTAGGGTTTATCTATGTAAACACATATATATAACGATTAATACACATGCCCTCGAAGATGTATAATATACCACGAATATAGTGTGTGTGTGTTTATATTGTTACTTTTAACCAGTAAATGTTCTCTATGATTAGTAAAAATTCAATAAGTGGAACAGCTGAGCGAGTGATGTTTTTCTTCAAACAACAACTGCCTTCAGCTCGCACAGTTTGGAGTGTCACTGAAACAATGCTTGGAGAAGTCATTGGTTCTTCCATGTCAAATTTGAAAAATATTGCAAGCATCGTATTCAACAAGTACGTTTCTATTTAAAGAGCAATTGTTGTTATTAAATAATTATAATTATTATATTGTTTCCAATAGATGGTATTTTAATGTATCGAAAAAACTGTTAAATGTTTTTTTATTCTCAATGTACAACATACATTGTATATAAACGTTTTTTTCGCCCTTTAGTGACCTCTTGGCCTATGTTTATGAACATGAAAAATCACTGGCGCCGTTAAAAACGTTTCGTATGCGCAATAAAATGTATTGTGCGACCGGAGCGTTACAAGAAAAACTGGTACATTTGGACAGGTATATTTTATCACTAGATATAACAGGTCTTGAATTATATGTGTTTAATATGTGTACGCTTACAAAAATAATTTAAATAAGTTTCTACATATAATGGATGAATATATAAACTTTTTATTTGATGCATATATATTTTTCATGTTGTGTTCTGTATGTCTTCCTTGATATTGATCGACTTTTGTCCATCGTGCAATTTGCGATGTGAATCGTCCGTCGTCAACATTTTCCTGATTAACTCTATAGAAGTTGTATGTAGTGCACACTCCTCGTCACGCTCGGCTACAACATTTGTCTTTATTATATCAATGTTAAGTTTAAAACTGGGTCACGTTGGCTCAAAAACTACCGCAGTATGTAAAATTTATGAAAATAGGTTTAAGCTACTCTGGAAGTCAATTTCTTGTTTAATTCTCATGAAACATAGTTAGTGTCCTTATGTCCTGTTCAAAGTGTGTTCATGTTCTTTGAAGAATATTAATGCCAGGATGGGGCACTTGTTCTTGTATGACAATATTTAAACTTCGTGATATATTTTGAGGTCTCAATTATTGATCAATATGCATTATTCTAGACCCGAACATTATGTCTAATTATATCTCGGCAAAGTTTGAAAAATTGTTCGTTATGTTTTTAAAACATGGCTGCCAAGGGTTTGGGAAAGTGTGCCTATTTATAGGTAAACCTTATAATCACTTAAGAATTCACAATTTTTTATCAAACTGGCTCAAAAGGTTTCTGATAACGGATAGTCAGTGGAAGGATCAGGTTTCCTTACATTGCTAACGTAAGCTACTACCATATCTCTAGAAGTCACATTTGTTTTCCCAATCATCATGCAACTGTCTGCATATTTATTTTCACGACACTTCAGCAGAGTTTGAAAATGTGTTGTTTTCAATCAATATTTCCCCAAATGAGGTATGGTACATTCTTTGATTGGAAACCTAATCAGGAAATGTGTTGTATTTATATATCGGCCGAGGTTTAAAATACGTCCGGACTTTAAAAGAACAGACTGAGTGCGGTAGAATTTTCCTTACATGGCTGTCAAATTCGCTTTCGTTATATTCGTGAAGATTACTCAGAATATTTGTTTTCATGACATTAAAAATGTTTTTGTCTGTAAAAACATTGCCGGCAGAAGAAGTGACAGCTTTCAGTACAAGCGAACACTCTAGATGTCACTTTAGATGTCACTTTATGTGCCCCCTTGTTATACACATTGCTAATTAAATTGTGTTCTTATATCTGCATCGAATGCAAAAAACTGTTATGGTCCGGTGATAATCATGGTGGCCAAGTGTCGGGATGATTGTGATGTATTTATTGTTATAGTGGAAAGCTGTGAAAGCTCAATCACAAACTCACATGTGTTGCCTAATCATCATGAAGCTTTTTAAAAACATGTGTTGTCATGAAATCATTGTCACGTTCGAAAACGATTCTGGTTCATTTAAAAGTATGCCTACCAGAAGGCGGAGCAGTTTAAGACCAGAGTAAAACCACGTGAAAACTCTCGTTTTTGCACATTGATATTGCTACTTGGTCAGAAAATGAGGTCTCATGATATCTTGGTAGAGTTCTAAAATGGTTAGTACAACATCACACACGCTGCTCGGAGGTCTCAGACGAGAGACAAATGACTTTTTCCCTGTTATCGTTATAATGTAATACTTCCAATTAAATGTACAAAAGGGCTTGAAGTATAAAATGAAATTTTTTGTTGTGTGTAGCTCACAATATCATTTATTGAAAGAAAAACGTTGCCAAAATAAGGTTAAATTAGAAGGTAATTTGAAAACAATGGTTCAAAGGTATTTGCATGTTCAAAGTATTTCATATATGCTTTTAAGTGATATCTGTGAACACTGATACTTAAAAGAGAAATATCAAAACACAAGCAACTTAACCCATCGCCGAGGTTTAAATCGTCTTACTTTGAATTAAAAAGTTTCACTTTTTGTGTTTGAATATGTGGCAAACAAATTTAAAAAAAATATGACATAAACAACGGATGCGGCGTTTCAAATAAACATTTTGGATCTATATTAGATACTTGTAAAAAGAGTTCAAAATACAATATATTATTTTTCCGCTTTATAGTGTAAAATGAGTCGACTGAATGATGTACTTGATGTATTTTCAGACGTTTGAAATTACTTCGCACTGAAATCGAAAAGAACATTCAATTATTCGAAGAGCTACTACGAGTAAGGTAAATCATTAAGTTTTATGAAGTGCATTTAACATGCCTTTTATGAAAGATCTTCAGCTACTGTTTGGACTTGTATTTTATAATTTCAATGACAAAGGTTAACCAAGATTTAATTTTAAAAAGTTTGCCTTAGAATAAAACAAAGTTTTATGATGCATTTAATGCTTCATTCTAAACATACAAATAAACTTTATTATACTGTGTAAAGACGTGTTTACTATTGGCATTGTATTGCATGTTTGTAGAGATGTAGTCAGCATTCGCTTTTTGACCGAAAGTCTGGACCGGAGTTATGAGAAACTGTTCGTCAGGTAAAGTGTACATATTGGATTTATTACCATGAAAAACAATAATACATAATCTAATGATTATGCATAGTATAACATTAAAATGCAATCGCATATTTATTACAGAAGTATATAAACGTAATATTTTGTCAAACCATGCAATTTTATTGACTCAACGTCTCTGCATACATAATAAATAACGGAACCTATTAAAACTTTATTGCAATAGAATTGTAATAACTACTTTTCATTCATTGTTATTATGATAGTTACATATATTGTGTCAATGTAAAATGTATTATAGTTGAAACATTTTGTAAATATAAACAAAACGCTTACATTTTGACCAGAATATCTTGTATCAAATTTATCACGATCTTATCCATACTTCCACAGGATGAGCAGGACAAAGTCACATTCAAAATTAGTGCGTATGCTTCCTAATTTGTCAAACATTCGATCCAATATACCAAAACCATTCCAACTATTTGCAATTTGTCCGACAGTAAATGACGGCTTGGCCTGCTTCGTGCACTCTTTGTTTCATAAATTTGAACCGTGTGCTCAGTCTACGGATTTTAGTTTTGAAGAATATATACACGAAGAACTAAGATATGTTACAATAAGGTAAAGTTAAAGGCGCTTGCATTTCAACGCTTGTAAATGTCAATACATTTTGTAGTATCGTTATACATTAACAGTGAGGGTCTATATATATTCATTAAGAACCCTTCTTTCTAACCCTTACCTTATACTGTTTGCCAAAAGATAAAATTCTTGTGTATGCAGATTTACTTTGCTATATCTCACATTCACTTTCGTAGTTATGAAAAAAATCGTAAACTCTTGCAATTATATTATTTTAAAATTAAATAGCTTTGTCCGTTTTACAAACAATTTGAAATGTAATTATGTACATTGAACATTTGCTAGCAAGATCTGATTCATTTTACTTGTAACGAAATCTTCCATGATTATTGGCTCAACCCTTTTGAAATTTAATCATATACGTAAACATTTGTTAGCAATTTTTAATTAATATTACTTATAAAAAAACTGCCCTGTATTTTGGCTCGACCCTTACTCTAATGACTTTTAAGTAACGTTAGCAACTAACCGGTTACAGACATGGCACTGTTGATTCAAATATATCTGCGCATTGGTCGATATTTGTAATATAAGTTATTTTTAAAACCTTTTGTGACGTTTTGGAAAAATATGTTCCAGAAAGAAATATGTAAATATAAGATTTCATTTGCCCAACAAGTAATACATTTTACACCATCGGTATAATTAATATAAGTATCGCACGTAATTAATTTATGGACATTAAGGCACTTTTATGTTGTTTTATGGGCATTTGTTCCCATCATCATACACTTTTTATTGTCAAATTTTACCGACTTGTCCATGTGTAGTAAATTATCCAGGTTTTCTGTCGAAAGATAACGTCATTGTAAATTGTATGTATATAGCATAATACTTCATTAGCAAAAGCACAACAATGACTTTTGTTTTTGTATAACTACCATATATAAATTTAACAACATATGCATAACGAACACTTGTATACATTAACGAGTGAAATTCGCGTGCATATTACTAAGCACGGGGACTTTATTTTATAAACCATTGCAGATTTTCTATTTTATGAGAAAGTCTTACTTTCACTCTGTTGACGTGATATACATTATTCAGTAAAGTTAGCTTACTATATATATTCATTTATTCAAATATAATTGTTTTACTGATCAAAATAATTTTCTGATTTAGTTCCTGTATAGATACAGGGCCTACCAATTTATGTATTGATCCACACCAACCACTCCGCAATGCAAGTGAGCATGACGCAATTTTCATTGCAGCGTTGGGAACGGACACAAGTTTCAATAGGTAAACTACTGTGATGTGGTTGTCTTTATGCATTTAAAGCTCTATGCGTCGTGTAAGTCTCTTCTTTCAATATGATGTTAGTTTATTTCAAAAATGGAAAATTGACGACAATATCAATATCACATTTATGACATATAAACTCTAAATAGCAAGTATGTAAGGTTCAGTCGACATTGCATACTACAATTCGTACATTTAAAGATTTTCACCATCGTCGATAACGCTAGAAAATCAAAATGTTCGCAATTTTGTTTGGTATATGTTTAAAAAAAATGCCTATTGTCTTATTTTTGCTCGGGAACGTTGCATACAAGTTTGCATCTGATCGTTACTGAACGTTCTGAATATGATAAAAATACAGCCGAATCTTACCACGCATTGTGAGGTCATTGCCTGTATATACATTTGCTGTTTGGTGATGTCCGCTCTCTTACTAAATCAGTGATTGTCTCCAAACTTTCTGACAATGTAAGCCAGTATTACAGATTTCTCCCTATCTCAAGTGTTAAAGTCACACTTAGAGGTCACATGTAAAATTTGGAAAACACACAGCTTAGCATAACAGTATCAGTCGTTACTTTGCCATACATTCGTGTATTTAGCATATACGTCAACCATGATAAGACGACGTGTCTCTTGTTACACTCTTCTCGATATTGAAGGTCATAGTAATACTGAGAGGTAAAAGGTCTAATTTAAAAATCAAACAAATCTTCCGGACTGTAACTTTGTCATTAGTTGTGCTATTTTAAGATTATTTACCACTAATGACCACCTTGAAGTGATGGAATATCGTGCGTAACACATGTCTCTCTACCTTTAAGTACACGGTCACACTAAGAAGTCTAAAGTAGAATTTAACCATGAACTGCGTGTTTATGAACGGACTGTCTATTTTTTATTAATCATACAGTTTTAAAATAGCTTACCACAAATGACCATAATGAAAACAATGAGAATCTCATGTTCCAACCGTCCCATTTCCTTTAAGTACAATGTGACACTTAGGTGTGTAAAGTCAAATATGGTCATTATCAGCTTGGTTTCGACATAATAGGAGATTACAGAAAAGGGTCAATAAAGAGAGAGAGGTGGGTAGGGACATCGCTGTCTGTGCCCACGTGACTTGCTTCTTGTTTTCGCTTACATGTTATTTGTTTCCACACGCAATTTTATATAAAAGCGATACGATGACAGTGCTTGGATGATGTTATATGAACTGACTGTTATGTTCTTATATATGTCTAGTTTGAACTATGGGTCATCACTGCAGTTGAAATGGAAAACAAACAGGTCATATCTAGGAAAGTACTATATCATTTACATGTACTGTGCGGTTACCAAAGTCAGTACACTGACAATCGAACAAAAGTCGTTTATTTCAATTTTTTGTTTTAGAGATGAAGGTGAAAATGAATTTTTGTATGCGTGGGATGACGTGATGCCAATCAGAGTGATAAAGGCTCAATTGCTCAGTTCTGGCGTAGAACCAAACCCTGGACCTGTATATTTGACCGATGTCGAAGGTAAGATGCTTTTGTATCCCATTGCGTAGGAAATGCAAACTGTTTAAAATAAACCAGTTGACATCAATACATTAAGCATCTTTTTCACATGAAGGCAAACTTTGTGCCTCAAGAGAGGAACTTATGCTAACACAAATGTTTAATTAATGGCGAGGAGTGTGTTGTGTGTTTGAATTTGTAAATAGATCATGTCGATACGTTAAACAGGCACACATGCACAAACACAAACGCTCGCACGCACGCACACACAACTTTCAATATCTGATAACATGAAGCGATGCTGAAGATTACCCTTAGTATTATTAAAATTGTAATATTCATTTGTTTAATGTTACTTTGATGTCTATGACGGTATATGCGCTCAAATTCACGATGATCATTTATCTAAATGAACCGTCAAATGAGTGCATTGTTAATTGGAAACTGTATTAATTTTGTTTCAAAATAAATACATTATAAAATAAATACATTATATAAGTGTTGGCTAGTATGTGCATAGAAACTATATATGTCTGTTCATGCATTTTTGTGGTTTGTTATGCAAGTTAATCACACGAGCTTTCTTTTATAAATTATATTTAAAATATAAAATGTCTTTTAATTATAGAAACAGAGACAGATAAAAGATTGGTGGCAAAAAAGCAAACGAGGTATGAACATATACGTATAAAAGGCAACGTTTTATAATGTTTAACTAAATTTCAATTGGTTAATGTACATTTTTCAAGGCCTAAATTTTTAAACATAATCACTTCTAAAACATCGTTTAAAACAAATTTTCTTTGTCGATTTATCTTATCACATAAGGCGAGATAAACAGGTTAAAGGTTTATTCAACTGTTGAGGTTTATTAAACTGTATGATGTATGATTTTATTCACAATTTAATGTCAGCCTTTCATGTATTATTGTCTTTTAATGTTTAAAACCATATATACATTGTATTTAGGCATATTCGAAAATATGTCAACAATAATTTGTCTCATGCTGTGTTCGTATATTGCAGAGAAACATATTTTCATTTTGGGAAGGTACAAGCATGCACAGGTTCCATTAAAGGTATTGAATTGAAAAAAAATCAAATTAATAAACGATTTTTTATACATTTTTGAGTATGATCATCGAATGTTTAACATATTTTTTTCTTTTTCAGTCGGTAGCATTTTCGGAACAAAAGTTTTCAAAATAGAGCTAAATGACGACCTACAAAAAGGGCTTCTGAATAAGAATAATACACAAGCACAAGAATTCGCGATCAGTCGAGTTTTAGATGAACTATGTAATTTTGGCAAGTTTGTAGAATTGGAAATACCGCTATTGTTTTATTTGCGAAAGAATATCGCGTATATGGTTTTACCGTCTGCTTCATGGTGGAAAGATTTGGACGCCAAGGCAGTCGGAACAATACCAGCGGGTGTACTCGCATACAGAAACGAGTTTAGAGAAACCTTTTTCTTTCGAGATAAGATTACAATATCTTTGCTAGATGAACATATAAGTAATAAACGCGTGTCTTCTATTGACTTCTGTGACTTAACGATTACAAACCCTTTTGGTGGGTTTCACATGATTACATGCTACAATGCGTGTGTTTACCCGAACGAAGGCCAACGCAACGATAAACCTCTAAATCAACCGGAACTAAAATATCCAACCCAAGTGTCTGAAGCTCAAGATCAACATGTCAGTGATGTGTCAGATGGAGAAACCTCAGTAGATGAACATCCATCAACAAGCCATCAAAACGAAACATCCCTGTATGTAAATCAGGCTAGCACATTTTTTCAAGACATTGGTTCAAATACTTCGCAACCAGACCAGACAGAAAGACCACAAGTTCAGATGAACATGGAACATTTCAATCACATGGGTGATGAAACACACTTTGATCAGAACACCACAGTGCTTGCTCAACGCATGGGTCCTAGTTTGCAGCAAAGAAGATATCCGGTAAGTATTGATGGGTTTAGATTATTCAACATATTTCATCACAAGAATCCCAAATTAATGATCAATACACATGTTCTACAAGTTAGAGGTAATATATCTAGCTTATAATTAAGTCACAAATAACCTAGTAGATTTGATATTAAATAGTATTATATTGGAACATATTAGTATTTCTATACCAAAATAAATGGCATTATTACAGACGGCTAAATATGGTTCGTATGAAAATGAAAGAGAGAGGAGGGAAACGTATCGTGGATGGCCTTTACAACAACCAGATCCTCAAACTCTTTGCAATGCAGGTTTTTTCTTTACAGGTGTGCTTGCTTTATACTGATTATTTATCTTACTGATTGTTTGCTCTTTATTATTACTGTGCGCAAGACGGTTAATCGACACATACACAGCTACACACATTTTCATTGTTGAAATGATTTTGTAAATTAAATCATACAGTTCTAAATCCCATTTAGTCCCATTTCAAACACAACGTGGTTAACTTGTCGATTAACATCAAACGTTCTTTTTTTACAGGTCAAAGCTATGATTTAGTACGATGTTTTTGTTGCGGCATCGGCCTGAAAGACTTCACAGACACGGACAATCCCCTTATGGAGCACGTTAAACACTCGGCTAACTGTCCGTTCATCCTGGATTATTTTGGTAGTCGACAAGCGTTAGAGCGATATAAGGTAGGTTGTTTTTCAATTGACTGAACAAGTCTACTTTCAGTTCAAATAATCCTTTTCTTAACAATAAGTTATTATCTTCACATGCATGATATACTAATGTTATGTGGATACACATTACAGCAGAACAACGTACGACAAGACCCAGAAGACATCAGACGAAGACAGCGTCAACTGTACCAACAGCAACAAGGTGTTTTAGTCTTCATTAGCGCTTTTACACAATCCGATTAACAGGTCACCTTAAATACCAGCAAACATGTCCATATCTACAGTATCCATCTATGAACATATTTATTTAACTTAATTTCAAAAGAACAGCTAAAATGAGTCTATGCTTTGAGTAGATATGTATGCAATCGAAGTAAAAAACTTATAATTTCCCCGAAAGTCTTACAGTTGGTTTAGTATAAAACAATATTTAACACCAGAAATGCTATCAAAAGTTTTGTTCTTGTGCAAATTCTATACATGTTTACTACAACACCTAACTATAAATAATTATAAATATAAACTGATAAAACCATAACCCCAATGCTTACAATACTTGCATATGAAGACTGAACTATGCCAACATCGAAGAAATGAACGGGTACACTTTCTCTTGCATCCATACATTAAAAAAATCAAATGTTGGAACAATTGTACAAAGCAAACAATGAAACCGGAGAACGCTATGGGGAAAGAAATTATTGTTCTTATCCACTTTTATAACAGAACAGCAACTATAAACAAAAACACGTTTAAGCTTGGATCATCGTGTCAGAACGGTTTATGAAAAGCACTAATGGGTGTAAACCGTTGTGCCTAAAGAAAACAATCGGTACAGTTGCAATTTCACATTTGAATAAGAACCTCAAAGCCCAATTATTGATATACACAAGACAAACAGATTGCAGTGCCTCTGTGCAAGATGTATCGAATTCACAATATATACTTAAGTCTATGGAAATACTTGTACATGTAACACATCTGTAAACAACCTGATAAATAACTATTCTACAAGAACTACCAACAGTGTCAGTAAATATCATTTTATTTCAATTGTTCTGCTTGACATAGGATTCTTCCGAAACATTATGAAGAGAGAAATTGCTTAGCATTCATATTGTGCTTATTTGAGGCTAATGACGAATAACTCAAATACTTAAATTCACAATTAATTGATGAATGAAGAAGGTCGCGATATGAAAAGCCTGGTTGCCAACATATTTCTCACAAAGGAACAATTTTTCATAAATAATTAGTATCGGAAATAACGTGTAATACTGTTTTACATCGAACAACAATTTGTTTAATTGTGTTACGTTTATGTCAAAGGTCGACCAGTAACAACTTACAGGGCAAAGCACGAACGGTTCCGAACTTTATCTTCAAGGCTCACCACGTTCGCACAGTGGCCTCCTCATTTATCCCAGAGGCCAGAACAATTAGCAGAGGCAGGATTGTATTACACAGGTGGGTACAATTCTGGTGACGGTGTATAACAACATATGGAGCAATCAGCAGAATACAACCTTCTTATTAAAAACTTTCTAAAAACTTTTCTTTAGTAACTGAGTGCATTTTAATACACAGTACTAACTATATGTTTCAGCTTATTGTTCTTTAATTAAAATGCTAACTGGCATATGCATAATTAAAATTATCATAATATGAATTATTCTTGAATAATTTTAGTTTGATTTATTACTTAATAAACAAATGCATATGTTTTTATGATATACTTTTTATTATTTTGGGTGTACAATATTTACTTATCATAACTTGTGAACAATAGGGTACATGTAAAATAATACATACATATGACTACACGTTCGTTTGACATGGTTCAAATACCATATAATTTTAAACCGATACCGATGAAGTTGTTCAAATGTCAATACGTTTTATTTAATCAAATAAACAGCTTTATGACATCAACGTCACGTAGATTGTTTTAGAGTTTTAGATAATTAACATAAAAATATAACATCGAGGCCATACATAACATTGTTTAAAACATCGACACACAGATACGTAGGTTTGTAAAACAATGCACTATGAGTTTTTATTCCCTCTGACAAAATACGGAAAACGTAACATTCCTTTCTAGTTTGTACATTTTAGGAGCTTATAGACTGTGAAAATTCGCATGCGTTACAGACTGTAGTTCTGTTTTGCTCGATTTTCATTTATGATAAATTGTGTTGTTGCATATACATTTGGAGAAAACACTTGCTTGACATAATATGGTGGTTGAGTATGCGCTGTGTGAATATGTACACATCACAGGTGTAGATGACCATTGTCGTTGCTTCGGGTGTGATGGCGGTTTGAGGAAATGGGAACCAGGCGACGATCCCTGGATAGAACACTGCCGATGGTTTCCGGCTTGCCCTTATGCAAGAGAAATAAAAGGCGATGAATTTATCAATCTTATTCAAATGTCTGCCGATCTTGTAGCAAGTGTAAGTATATTTGCCTGATATTTCAGAGAGATAATGCATGGTTAATATCGTTTTTTAAGTATTGAAGGCACTATGATTAATAAAATGCTTTTACATTCAATCAGGAAACTGCATCAGATCTACATGAAGAAGTAAACGGAAATATGGCTGCTTTAACGATCGATGATGCACTCGCTCAAACAATTGTAAAGAAACATCGACAAATTATTACATATGACATGGGATTTCCATTAGCCGAAGTTGAAAACTCTGTTTTGGAACTTTTTCAACAAGGTAATATTCGTTTTGTACCAGTTTCACACGAATGCATTTTCATCTATGATTCGTGACGCAACTAAAGGTGTAATGTTTAGTCTCGTTCGTATATCACGCATGAGTATATTGCATATTTTACTATCATAATTCATACATCTGATTTTTATTGTATCATGTTAACCGTGTTGTTCATGTCTATTGTGTAATCAGTCTCGTCGCTGAGTTATGACTTTTAAAAAAACATCGCTCGTAAAGTTATTAGTTTTTCCATGAAATCCACCTTGTTTAGAGTCCATTTCAATAATATCTGAATTATATTCATTATTTTTAATTTGCGTGTTCATTTATGTCTATAAAATATTTGTAACATGATCAGTATGTAGACGACTGAACTAATTATCATAACAAACATATAATCTTTGCAGATCTAGATGGGTATTCTGAGTGATCAAATTTGTTAGGGTTGGGAGATCGCTGCAAGGAGTTTACAGTACTTGGTTTAATAAGTATTATGTTACACTACTGCAAACGTTGATCGCGGAAAGACTGCGGCTTGTCAAACATTCAGTTTTAGGAGATGTAAATAATTTAAGAGCTTTATGACAAAATACGGGTTATGAACGATTTATGACTAAAATTCAAGTTTTCTATTTCCGTTTTAGGCAGCAGAGATCCAGACATTTGGGAAATTGTTACACGTATTGAGGTTATTCGTGAAAGAAAATCTGTTGATGCGAAACTCATAAGACAGCAACCGTCATGTGCACAATCAACTAGTAAAATAATATTATTTACTTCTTGTCAATGTTTTATCTGAAGTCAATGCTTTATTTGTAGTCGCAATTCAATGGTAAGTAGGCTTATTTTTTGGTTAAAGTCTTGAATGTGTTCTTACTTGATCAGACGATGAATTTGACCATAATGCTGTTTTTGTTTTGAAATTGTTAAGAATGAAGTGCTTTTTTACCCAAATCACTGTGTATATGTATCTGATTTTGCCGTTATATGATAATACTCATTAGGTATTAATCATATTGTTTTATCTTGCAAACTGGAATTGTTAAGTGCATGGTGTCTTTCAGTTTATTTAAATTTGCGTGTAATGCACATTTTTATGTTAGGCCGGATGTTGTAGTTAGTTTTATTAACAGAAAATTTCATAACTATTTCAGAGACGTTGATGGATCAAAATCAACGACTAAAAAGCATACTTCTATGCCATTTATGTCACAAGAACCAGGTTAACGCCTTGTTTCTACCCTGCACACATCACAAGTACTGCATGGACTGCACACAACACAAAGATAGCTGTCCTGACTGTGGCCGAGCAATTAAGGAAAAGATCCGAACATTTATGGGATAAAGAACTCATTACATCGATACTGTTATATCATTTATATCTACATACAAAATACAATACCATATTGATTGATAAAATGATTAAACATGAATAACATTGTTCCTACAATTATGCTCAACATTACATAAACAATGAATGCAGTCGATAAGCCACTAACAGCTGAAAAACAACAGTAATTGAACCTTTGTTTTTACCGTTACTATTAAGAAACGTTAATTTCCCACCTTGATTTTCAATGTCAGGATATACACCTAATAAGAGAAAAAAATGTATATGCCTTTCCACTTATATTCACGCATCTTTGATAAGTCTACTATTTAGAAGCATAATCTATTTATTCATTTTGTTCACGACATCACATATGTCTTTCAATTGTGTGACCGAGACCTTTGTTACGTTCTCTAAATATTAACCGGATTGTATACAGGTTAATGTATGCAAGTTTTCTATCAAAACAAAGAGAAGAAGCAACCACGAAGGTTATTATGCCGATCAGTAGAGCTAGAAGCAGCCTTAACGAATAAGGGATGTATGTTTAACGTGTACGGGTATAAATGTAAAAACTATGACAAAACGACTATAAAGCAATACATAAGAAGATGTGTCAGCTTTCTGTTTTACACAGATAGCAAACAAATACCCTTAATACAAACAAATATTTTTTAAACTAAACAAAGTAAGAGTAAATACCGCTAAACGTGATATTAAACTGTTGTTCTAATATCTTAATCAGTGTGATTTGGGTTAATTCTATACTACGTAATTGAGTGTATGTTTTGCATGTATATAATTTGCATTGTTGTTCTCAACGTTTAGTGGATTTTTTATCCAGATGAATCAATAAAATTATGGTAAAATATTAAGGCTAACTAGTGTGATACAAACGGTAAAACTAAAGCATTAACAGTTCGTGATCAATAGTTTTTCCTTATTTTTACTTAATCTTACTCATGTAATAATATATCTTATATGTTAACAAATACATATGTCTTATCTCATTAATAGAACGTTGCGAATAAAAGAATTTCATGTAGATCGACAATGTTTTTACGAAATGTTGTGTGTTTTTAGCTTTCTTCTTTCCTGTTTTTTCTCACAGTTTTGATTCAACTGTGTTGCTTTTTCTAATGAAAACAAAATAAAAAGTATAAAATGAAAGTTGGTGTGCGGATTTCTTGTATCGATACACCTTTTTTTCTTTTGCCTCTAAAATGCAAATCGTTGTGTCGCTTGAACATTCACGACACCTTGTAAAAGTGGAATAACTACAGCACAACCCTATTAAGTCCTGCTTTCAAAAGCTATGGTTTTCATCAGTCAATAATTGAAAAATATACTTAGTTATTTGTATGAAGGTTCATTGATAGATGTTTTAAAATCGATATTGTCTTATTATTGCATTGTCTAATTATTGCATATAAGATGGGCGGGGGTACGATCACAATTAAGTATCCATAACTAAATATTGAGAAAGTTCCGCGTACAAAATAAATGAAGGATTACTTTAGATTATTCTTTGATGTTTGTATACAAATACTCGATAATACGTTATAGCTTTACATTAACCTTGAAAGTGTTGAAGTAAATATGGTAGGTGTGGCCAAAATCACCGTAAAACAATTTTGGTTTTATAACCTTAAAGCAGAATGCACCTTTGACCAAAGGATTTAATGCGTTAAACGTAATGAACAAATATAATTTGGATATACAATATTAAAAAATATCAGTCCATAATGTCCTTTTTGTAAAAAAGAATTCCGAAGAATAGCCGCGTTACTTTTTTCATTCGAGATCAAATAAACATTTTCAAAAGATACTAAAATATGCATATACAAACTGTTCCAACTGCGGCTATTAAAAGCGACCTGCTCCAACATCTTTTTTTCAGCAAGTTTATGTTGTCACTCCTTTGACCAAGCCGCAGTATTCAACTTTGTTTTGACTTAGTTACTCACAGGCTTACAGATTTTCACCTGATCATTATAGTCATCACTTAATTATATCAAGCTAATTTTTTGAAATCGATTGTGTTTCGTTATGTGAATTTATATTGAAAAAAAGTTAATGCTTATTTTAAGGAAAATGTCAGTAACGCAATCACAAATAGTGTTTGTATCAAATCCGCACTAGTACCAAATAATGGTCATATACATATAAATCTAATTCATTCGTGTATATGATTTAATTCTTAATGTTGTTCTAACATCTTATTTGTCGAGTTGGCTGTAGTTACATGTAGTTGTTTCTCATGAGAGGCGCGTTCGTATTTTTTTCTTTAAATTTACTTATGAAATGCTCTATTTAAATCATAAAGGAAGTTACGTTTACCGCACTTCAGATGATCTACTGCTTGTAGCCATTTTTGTATTAGCGTACATAGTATGATAAACTATAAATTTGTATCTTCTGTCACAGAATTGAAATTGTAAATTTGTGTTTCGATATTAACCGAATCGCCAAAAGTTTTAATAAATGCAGAAAAATAATAAAAAAACAGAAAACGCGAGTAACTGTACTGGTGTTTGTCTTGTTGTCCACAGTGCATAGTGCCACCATTAATACAGTGGTAACTCTCCTCCGTGTTAATATGATCGGAAGGAGCATTGTCGACCACCCGCACCGCTGATTTTCCTTCCTCTTGGCTTCATTCTGCCCCCGCCACCTCTGCCTTAAGTATATGGGCAGATTTTGTCGTCCGCTTCTGTTTTAAGGTCATTCTGAAGGAGACTCGAGTCTGGTTCAATCAGGTTGTTGTAGAAGTCAATGCATTATTCAGTAACTGCTCATAAAATTAAATAAAAGAAAGCTCTCGGATTTGGTCGAAACAGGATTAGTCTTCAGTCAAACGTATGTTCGCAACACTAATTAAACAACTGTTTATAATTTAGGCTGATTTTATATTGTGACAGCTTGTTAAAAAGGGTCGATTATAAATAATATGTTTTCTTTAGATTGATTTGATTTTTTTAAATTAACTTCCTGTTGGTTTCGACACTTTCCATAACTCATGACCTGAATAGTATCCGAACGTTCGAATACATGTTTGATAAAACTAGTGTTACTATTCAGTTATGTCTTATTTTTGAAAATAGGTAACACATGTATATTCTTGACTGTTCGTTACTTGACAAAATACGATTCTAGTAAACATTTATGAACAACGTCATGTGACATAAACACTATGATACATTCGATATCCGTGTACTGACAAGATGAATGATCTATGAACATTTCGTTTCAATCTCGCAAGAATATATATCCAAGAAAACATTGGTTTAACTAAAATTGATCAAACAAACTTGTACGATTTTAATTTCATTTAAAACTTTTAAGCTTACCATCCATAACCAGAAATATTTAGCTTCTTAAAGATTAATAACTGTAAGCTAGCTAAAATTCGATGAACTAATTTTTTTAAAATTTGAGTTCCGTGTTAAGTAATCTTATGTCGCAATTAAGCTCACCCTGCTACCTTACAACACGCTTCATAATAACTTGCATTTTGCGTATGTGTTTTGAAAACTTAAAAGGGCATCTGAGCATGTGCTGATTTGAATTAAAAATTATCCACCGCGTATTTATCTGTTCATGTTGATACAATGACAAACTCTGACAATTAAAACAACAACAGCAAATTCATTGTGATAATAACAAATTAAACAATAAATTATTATTGAGTAAAACGATTGAAGAGTTTGTTGGAAAAAAGTGAATGTCAATTTAATGAAATCCATAACATTGATATTAAATTGGGCCCTTAACATTTGTCGCGCGTAGGCACGATGTGCACGAAGAAAAATGTATGTTCATTTGGTATTATACATGAATAATATAAATGTTTTGTTTTTTTAAACTGCAATATTTCAGTCAGTCATATGTTATACATGCAACAATTTAAACACTGTCGCCTAATAAAATGCATACTTGAACAAGCCAAATATCCATAAGTGGATTGACTTCCACTTTAGGCGAAATATTAAGACGTGATGAGTGTTTTGGTATGAACTGATACGCCACTCTCCAAATGTGATGCAAAAAAAATATTTAAGATTTCATATTTGCTCGTTTTTCTGTAAGATTTTAATAATGTAACCATTTTTAAATTTAAAAGGTATCGGCTGGAATTTAAAAGCTTAAATTCACCAAATGACGTTATTCAAAATGATAAAGATCAAGTTGTTTACTGATAGATGGCTGGATAGCTGCCGCGATAAACTCTACATTTGAAGGAAAAACCTCCTCTCTCGCCCACTCTTTTGAATTACATGTGATACGAATGTCTGGAAGAGATATAGTTTTTCTTGACACCTATGTGGTTATCATGTTATAGTAACAGGCATTGCAATGATAGTACATTGACTTGGCTGTCATGAATGATGTAATTTGGTAAGGTTAACCTCAATGCATGCGCCGACCTTCGGCCGATTTCGAAAATGTAAGTTCTAATAAAAAATCAGGCATGATAGGCAATCTAACCAATTTATATATAATCCGTCCCACATTATCTTATTTTAAGAATTTGAAATGAAACTGTTTTTTTCTCGCGCCAATCCTTAAATGCCCTCATTTAAACTTGTGAAACTTAAGAAAAAAGTAAACAATATGATTGTGACGATTATTTCTTATTACTCACACTTTTATGTTGATGCTTTCGTTACAGACGTTAACACAAGTTGGTGTCAATAGATGCTCCTCTGTTATGAACTACAGCGTTCATACATTCGTTAACAAAGTGTTTAATTCGGTTTTGTCAAAGCACCCGTTATCCTAGTTGTTGTTGTTTGATTTAATTCTTACCCGGAGGTGTAGTGTGAAAAGCTAACGCACTATTTACTGGAGATTATTTAATTGAGCAAGCGTTGTCTGTACAGAGGAATACACCACCCCCTAGGATCAGTACACATTTCAACAGCTAATCCTATTTAAAGGGTTTTCCGGTAGTTTGCTTATGATTGGGTATTTGGTAAGTCGCGCACTCGTATATTTGCAGTGTAAACGAAAGTACTTTCGATTTATTTTTAATTTAAATTGATAAATTTGGCAGCGATTTTGGAAGGTAGAAGCTATTGTTTTACCAAGGTAATACGTTTTCTCAATTCGTTAAAATATTGACTATTTCTTAATACAATATTTCCCTAAAATGTTTGTTTTATATGCAATAGTGATGTTGTGAAAAGCGTACGTGCATTTTATTTTTTTAAGTAAATAATATTCTTAAAAATATTTATTTATTTCATACTGTTTTAGACTGCGGTAAAATTTCAAGACCGTAGAATACCACGTATTGAAACTATATACCTCTTTGAATATGAAATAAATGATTTTCATATTAGATTAAATGATACATTTATCCAAAATTGAAAATTGGATGTCAGAACTTTATTATTCTTTAAGAGCAATAAGTAACAATCAGTTTTGTCAATTTGAATTGCTAAATAACTTTTAAATGTTAGTGTAAATAAGTTTTGATTTGATCGATGTATATTAAGGGTTTCATCTCATAGAATAGAAGTTGAATCAGGCAGATGGCATACACCTGAATCTATACCTTTTTAAAAGAGAAATTTTCAACAATTAAATGTTCTTGAGGATGAAAATCATTTTTATTTTAATGTTAATTATATGATGATATTAAATTTTATATAAATAAATAATACTGGAAACTACTAAACGTTATAAAGTTTATTAAATTAATGAAATCTGATAAAACAAATACCAACATAAACTTGGTCATGTTTGAACATAAAGTATTTAGTCAAAGGAACCTGTATAAATATTAATTTGATTAATTATGTATAATTTATTACTTAAACTTGACTTCTCGCTATCTTGTAAATTGCCGTTGTTGTTGTTTATTTTATCGTTATAACATTGTACAATTGATTCTAAAATCTGTAATCCAATTGTCCTATACCTTTTCATGTTTTGATACTTTTTTGACAATTAATAATATTCAAAACTGATTTCCTGCCTTTATATATGTTTTTTTATGTTTTGAACATGTATACTCATGGACTGTTTGCCTAATGTCTATTTAATAAACCCTCTATGAAACCCATTAACTTTTTAAAGGGACAAACAATTTTAACAACTTGTCGCTGTACACTTTATTGTATATAAAATATTATTCATGCCGCACAAGTTTTCTTGGAAACATGACGATGGTCAAAACGTTTGTTTCCACTGCAGGCACGATGGGGGTTGATATCAAAACATATCGGTGCCATTGGGTCATACAGTGTGCAAGGTAGCTTTGGAAGTGACAGAAACCTCCAGAGGGGATTGGTAGTAAACAGTTGTGTAAAACATTGTGCGTTTCAAACTGTTTGGCATATGTTTGATTAAGCTAAGATATACTGCAAAGCATCAAACTATGCATCGCAGTAAGTTATTTTAATTATTTGTTTTCCTTTAACCTAATTATTAAATTAAATACTATCAAGCAGGTTTTATGTTTCTTCTATACAAATTAAATGCATATTTTTATTGAGCAATATTATGTTATCTACACACGGTTTCTGACAGCTCATAATCTAATATATTATACATATTCACAACCAAAAGGTTTCATGATATTATACAGTTTAAATAAACAAAAACACATCGACGATCCTTTTTAAATAATGTGCAATGTAGTTGACCAAAATTTGCTTTTTCATACAGATTGAATTTTAAGGAACTATTTTGGAATGAAACTGGTTACGATTTTTGTATAGTTTGACAGAGGACATTGAAGCATTCATTGTATCAGGTGTCTTACATTTTAATGTTTAATCCTAATTATTTGGGACGCATAGCAATTTAATTTTTAGGTCGATTTTTTTCATAAATAAAAACACTAAATTAAACAAAATACATCTCCTTTTTATAGCTATCGAGTGGAGTTATGGATTTTGTTTCGCAAATAAAGGGTTGCTAAGAGATAAATACTTTTGGGAATTAATGTCGGACAATCCGGGTTGTTTAGGGATTAATCTCTAACAATCAACTCTACGAGTTTTACGGGAGTTTTTGGAGGTCAAAACGGTTTGTTTTGGATTGCTAGGGCTAAAAAGGGATGCTAGCACTCTACGTTTGCGTACGGGTGAAAAGGCGGAGTTAAAAATGAGAGCTTTAGCTAGTACTGCGCATGCGTAGGGGTAACAAGGCGGAGTTACTATCGCGAGCTACATTTAAGCAAAGATCTATAAACAAAACTAAGATTGAATGACATTCATTCGGACCAAAAGAAAGTATCGGAAATTCGCGCGGCGAAAACGAAAAAAAAAATATATATCACTTGGCAGTTCGCTTATTTCCTTCTGTTATCAGGCGTAATCATGAGCTTCGACAGCGTATCCACTTGCTTGAATCAAATACACATATCATCATTTCTCACAAAAGAACTGAAAACATGTGAAAGATGAAAAAAGTTTCAATATTTATACCGCGTTTATTATTATAAATTAAACGCGATTTAAAAATAAACATAACATATTAGAAAAAAAATATGTGTCTCTGAACCAATAGTAAGCAATTTGACGTAACGAATATTTGGATCATCATTCAATAAATGTAATAATCGAAATTTTGATCAACGCTATAACCCAAATTACATACAATCTCCAACAGGCAGTCACGCCTAAACCATCATTTCATTGCCTCGGGTATAAAATGTCCATAAGTGTCGGACTCTCAGGGCATTTATCATACTTGATGAGTCCTTGTTTATTTACTTATCCTAATTAGCACCGGTCAATTCCGTATGTATTCGTTATGTGTCCGTTGCATGCGTCATATTTACGTTGCAACTGTTAGACATGTAAATTTGCACACGGCCGGTCAGAACTGGCACACGTTACAATCGACTGTTCAATTGTTTATATCTGTTTTGACCTAGGTAACTGGACAGTACCACAACTGGGCATAGCGGACAAACAAATTCTTGTGTCGCGAGGCCGAAAGGCTTTTATCTTGTTTTAACGAACATTGGAAAACGTTGGGTTGAGTTTCATAAGCAAAAATTAGTCGGATATAAATCGCAAAGAAAACTGAAATGGACGTTTATGTTATTGTGTTCCCCACGAACTATGCTACATAACGATACGTGTTAATATTATTTATTGCCTAAACCTTAATAATTTCGTTTTGGAAATAATGAACGAAGTAAAAGTATATATATATATATGATATCAACATGTATAGTCTATAACTTTATCCTTTTAACTTTTTAAGCGGGTATTAAATAACTATACTTTAAGAGATTTGAGGCCAAGTTAGACTATTGAAAAGTATAACATTATTGTTTCTTTATACATACTTCCGGTTTATAGGTAATATAAAAATATACAAGACTAAGAAAGCGTTTTGATTGTTACGTAAACATAATCGGAGATATTTATTAGCGAATCTTTGTAACAGTTCAGGCCGATGCAGATTTTCTTATTGAAAAGTACATATCCGCCATTGGCTATAACTTTATTGTTTCTTTCTAAATATGTATAATATAGTTTCATTGTTGAGGGTAATATAAAAATGTACAAGTCTAATTTCACTTTTTAATTTTAACTTGAACAGTCAAGGAGATATTCATTAGCGAAGCTTTGTAACATTTCAGTCAAATGCAGATTTTCGCATTGAAAGGTACATACCCGCCTTTGATAGTTTGAAATAAGCATGTCATGTGTGAATATCAATTAAGAGGTATAATAGAAAGCTAAAACAATTATTGCGATGTTAGCGTTTCCGATTGCCCAAGTCGCAAATATCGTAGTTATCTTTCAACTTGCGATTTAAGTTGAAAATGTGAAGGAAATGGCGATTGTAAAAATAAATCAAGTTCTCTCTATAAATGTATCAATATTCCCTACTTTAATAGAGAGCTCGGTACATATGTATGCGCATAATCGCAATAAACGCCACAAGTGGTAAAAGATAATCAACTGATAAGGGATAGTATGACTTATTATCGAATATTCAAGTCACATTACAAAGTCATTTATGCTGACACAGCTGCATCAAAAGAAATTTTCAGGTACCTTTCCAGTCGCCAAACTGTGATGATCACCGTCCAATCGGTTCTAAGCATACTTATGAGTGCGGGGTAAACGGGCGACTATTACTTTTGATTGACGTCGGTAAACCGGTAGCCGGCTAATTGAACAGTACATTGAAGACGATGTCGGGCATCATCATCACGCCTTTCTATTGTAAAAAATATCGTAAAATACTGTTAAGTTAAAAATGTTTATTTATGAAATTTAAATTGTTGCCGTCGTCTTTTCAGTTACACGCATTGAAAGCGTGCGTGTTGCTAAATACCAGGTGATAAACTTAAAAAAAGACGCGCAAATCAGTACATGTAGTATTTTATATAGAAAACAAATACGTCAAATTCCGAGTGATACATTGCAGTAGATATATTTTTAAAGAGCCAATGGGTACTATTGGATAAAACTTTTACAAATTAATGTGTTAAAACTGCTTAAAGTTTACAAGTCCATTTTTATTAAATTCAAACCTTCTGCACGCCATTCTTCTTTGCAGTGAACACATAAACTAGTGCCGTACATTTCATTTGCTTTAGTAACACAATAATAATCATTAAAATCATACATAATGTTTTGCATGTCGAAACACGTACATTGTGCTATTTAAAAAATGTTAATTCCTACCTTTAATTAATTTAGTATACATATATGTGTCTGGTAGTTCGACTGAGTACAACTCTTCGTTGGCTCAAACGAACAGAACAGAAAACAACATTGTTATTTTTAACAAGGTTGCCATTACCAAGAAACATGTGAATGTTAAGAATTGGAAAAGAAAGATGTAGAATTTGAACAATCAAACTAACTGCAACAAGAAGCTGTGTTAACATTATTCATCGACCGCCTGTTTTTGATATTAGAAAAAACGATACTTCAAGAAAAGCAGAATGCGTATGCTAGTAGCCTTATATTCTTTATGTATACGGATATGATCAACACACATTGGTTATGCCGGACTTCCAATATTTTATATCACACGCATACGTTGTCAATATATTTCGTGTATATGCGCGCGTAAGCGGTTCTAATAATCAATGTTTTATACCCTGTATTTGTTGAAATAGGATTCTTGTTAGAGCATAAATTGTTATTGTGAATGCATCTGTTTGGGGGATGTCACGCAAACTAGTTTACGTATGTCCCTAAATGATTGGTTACTAAAAAATTATCATCTTAGTAAGGTTTATCTCAAAATTAAATTGTTTTTATAATTGTACAAACATAACAATTTCATCACATACTGTAGTGTAAATTGTACTCAACTCGTAGAATTAAACAAACACAATCCAAACAAATAGGAAAAATACGACAAATACGACAAATACACAGAATAAAGTACTAGTCTTGTTTGACATCAATATTACACAATCTGAAGATAAAGATGTGCGAATGTAATAATAATGACAATTTACAATATATCAAGAAGAATTACATGCACATTATTTGTGTTTCAGAGATATGCCGTAAACATACATTACACGTGTTATTAGAATGCATTACAAACAATCTAGGCCATATAACTTTAAAAAATAAGATTCAATATTGTTCTAAAAGGTATAATACTTTTCAGTGACATACTATAAAACTGTTGTTTACTTCGAAATTCAGCTAATTTTGGAACACACGTTTTCAACACACTGAATGAATGATTAACTCTTTCTTGCCTCACAATTTTTTCCCCCATCCTACCCCTGTCCCGCACAATAAACAGCATTTAGATGCCAAATTTGCTGATCCTGTTGGAATATTAGTTATATGTTTAAGTGCCTTTGTCTCTTTGTCGACATTATGACTATTTGAACTTTATTTATTTTTTTAAAATGTAGGACTCCTGAACATAAGCGCTTAGCTTATGTAGTAATACAATATCAAAATAGAGCTGCACAACGAACAATAAACCCACCACAAATTACGGAAGTAGGATGAGTAAAAGGTTAACGAATAAAAGACAAGACTAGGTTGATCGGCATAGTCTGTGTCTGTAAGGTAATTGTCTTTTGTATAATGTAATTATATCTGGAGTTGATTTTATCTCAACATTCTGAAAGAAAAGTTAATGAAAGCAAAATAAAATATAAAATGTCCTTTGATGAAGTGCATGAACAGCATTGAACCAGGAAGTTCGTCAATTATGAATTCCTAAATGTATTTGGTTCGTCTTAAAATTTACGTAGAAATGCGAGTTATAGTTTATGGGATCCAATATCGTACCAGAGAGTATCGATTACGAACTTCAATTTCCTCCGTTACCTGTTTAGTTTTAGCACACCCAAAAAACTTATCATTAATGGGATTCCAGCATTTGTTAAGTTCTATTAATAAATGGTCGAATGTTTACGTAGAGAAATAAGTACACATAATAAAAAGTGTTCATAGAATAATATATTATATAAGCCATACTTGGGATGCCTGAAAACGTAAACATATATTTGGATTGATTTCTTTGGTGTACGTTAGAATACTAGTTTTACGTTCATGTGCCTAAGATTTAAACCTAAATACGAAATGTTGTCTACAGGTGGGGTTTTTGCACACGCCATTTACTTCTTGTCGACCTGATGATTATTGGTACCTTATTCGGAACCTTATTTTAGCGAATATAGGGCATCGGAACACACTCGCTAAGTTGGATAATACAAAATTATGAACCACGGAAGTTGCTGTTGTTTTTCTATTGAATGCGCTAAAGAATTATAATGATAGGCCTCTCATTTGACATATAGCCATAACGAAAGTATTGCAAAAATTAGTGTTTCTTTACAATTGGTAAGACGTGTTCATATTCAAATTTTAAATTACAAGGTTTAATAAGACTGTCCGGGTTCGATTCCCGTTCCTGACGCATGTGAGACTGGTTTGTGGTCACCATATCGGACAGGTGGAGTTTCCTCCGGGTACGGTTTTCATCCACAGCACAAGACCACCTCAAAATTAAAATCTTCAGTAAAAAATAATAAATAGCTGGAAATTGCAGCTTTCATTCAAAATTCGTCCCAATTTTTGTGAGTCTAAGCTACATAAGTTGTAGTGCTGGGACACACTTCGGGTCCTCACATAATGCAGCCTTAGACGCGGAGGGACCTCATAAACTTAAAAATACACACACAAGGTTTAATTATTGTTCTGAGTAAATTAGGTTGCGATGCCTTATATGTGTGAAAACAAAAATATTAGGAAAGTCAGCAAAATTCCGCATGTGATGTTGTTTTATACGCACATCACTAGACAAACGTTAAGTGCTCGTTAATTGTATGTTTTATGCAAACAGACATCACATAAAATGAAACTTTATGACAAAATAGCTGTGTTGTTTGTGTTGTAAGTCACATATATAACATAACGATGGAACTGATCGATTGGTATAATCCACATATGTATTATTATTTAAAGGTTGAACGAGACGGGATGTGAATCTCCACACGCATACAGGCATAAAATCACTCAAATTCTGTTATTGATGTCTGGAGTTGAATCAAACTCACGGCCAAATTCGACAAGTTCCGAAGGTAATACCATGTTTTAAAAATTGATTTATTAGCAATTAACGTTTATATTTTTCTTTATTGACAAACTCCAATTATTAATTAATATTTTTGGTATTTTCATTTTGCAACATGCTACAGTCTTGATGTGACGGCTAGTTTGTTTCTCTTCGTAACCGATCCATTTTGAAACATGAAATACACTCAATATTTGTCGAGAAACGTCATGGGCTGTTATATGTGTACATAAATAAAGTAAAATGTTATGTTTCACATATGGTGTCAGTCATTTGGCAAAAGGGCGAGTCGGGAGGCTTTCTTATAATATGAACAAGGAGGCACCTTCTTTTCGTTTTGTTTTCAGTAATTGTCGGCATCCCTGTACTTATGTGTAGGTTTTCACCTGGATGGTTTTAGGCCAGACTATATTGAGAATTTGTGTAAGGCATTTTTCCGAAAGAAAGTGTTTTTTTCCAGGTTGACGAAGGTATTCAAGCACTAAGATCCTTAACACAGAACACGTAAAGGACAAGTTTAGTCAATCTAAAATCGACCCTTTCTAAAACAAACAGTACAAAAGAGCGGTTGTCTACAATGAGTATATGCAACCAGCTTTGATCCCTATTTTATCAGCTCATTACACGGGATTCAGGCACTGATCTGGGAACATAGGATTTCTGGTAAAAATACCGATCGCATTAATTGTTAAATTGTTTTTTTGAAATTAACACATTTGTTTACTACACACATATTTTCCAAGTATAATAATTATAATAATAATAATAAAAATAATGATGATGATGATGATGATGATGATGATTTTGTTAATAATAATAATAATGAAAATGTCTTAGATAAGATTAAAAGCAAAACGGTGCTTGTCAAACTGACAAAACAATTCTGTGTTAAAGTACCAACATGCCGACTGGTATAGTGCATGGCGACAGGATACATATTCCCTAAAATCAGCCTTTAAATCATTGTCGTTGAAGATCGTGATCTTGGAATGAGAATTCATTTCTCCGGATCTTCATTCGTAAGCGTTGTAAATAACTGTGTAGCTTTGCTGATCGCCCTCTTGATTGCAGTCTCCTGTTGTTGTAGCTTTCCGCACAGGTTGTTAATTTCTGAACTTTCTTCAATGGATCACAAAAGCTTTAAATAGGCCAGTTAGGTCGATTTGTTAACATTAATAAACTGTATGTGGTAGCGATGTGTTTACATTGTAAATATAAACGTGTACGTTTTCAAGAGCTAACTAAAATATGGCTTTATTAGAAATATGTTATTTCAATATAGGTATCAAACCGTCATCTATAGAAGCAACGCTCATGTAATATTCATGTTATACATGTATGTCGCATGTATAATATTAGTTGAGTACTGTTAGGAATTCATGTCGAAAAATAGTGGGTAGTCAAAACTTTGTGGGAATTTTTGTCGTTACAGTCTTTATTCAAGAACGAACAGGCGTTTAAAGATATTGTGAATCGGTAAAAATCGCTGATATACAATAGTTTCAGAATTAATATAACACTAAATGCAATAGTATATATATATATATATATATTTGATTACATTATCAGTATGTTTTGTAATCATCCTATATGGGCTAAAAGCATTATAAATATGTTGACTATCGTGACTCAAAATAAAACATTACGTTCAGTAAATTTAAGCTGATTTGCTGCACGGACAACACCTTGTACATAAGAATTCTTTACAAATTAATAAATTCCGATATCAGTGGTTTAAAAGTTTACTCAATCACCGTCGTTATCATCGTCAACTTTAACATATGTTTCGTCATTGTTGTTCTTAACTATAACGCACATCTCGTCATGTTCGTTGTTGTTGTAAACGGAAACTCGATGAGGGTAATTGGTATCGACAACGTTGACTCAATGTATTGTCAACGTAACCTCGATTCTCGCCATCCGCGATGTGCGTCACAATCTTCGTCTTTGCTCGTTTCGGCACTCTGTAATATATACCGCTTTGACAACTTGTGTGATCGTGTTTACATGTACATAATCTGCTTTATGAGATGGACCGTGATATCGTTCAATGTTTTAATTTGATATATTAAACGTTTAAAAGTTTTTAAGATTATGTAAATGTAATGTTGTGATTCTTATCTCGTCAGAAATGAACCACGTTAATCACATAATTGGTCTTGAAGTTGGCTTTTAAAATGTAATGTGAGAAATGTCTAGTAAAAATCAGTCTAAGTCTTATTTATAAATTCCCTATTTTGTTATAAATGTCAATTATATAAGTATCTTTGTAACTTGCTGTATTCGCTAGAAATGTTCATTTGATACATTTGCCATGTCATATTGTGTATAACTAAAAAAGCCTTAGGTATATAACGATGATCTCGAATGTGTTATATGTGAAAAGGATAATGTTGTGTTGTTTTGGTTTATCTTAACCATTGGGTTATTTAATTGTAATTTGAATTAAGTTCCTATCGGGTTAATGTTTATTTACACGTGTGTGCTTTATTATTAATTCTAGGCTACGTGTGATGTAAGGCTAGTCATCAACAGAATTAAGCCCACAGTGTGTTTTGACATTGACCGAACTATGCCGATGACCGCAGCTAAATCATTTTATGTATCTGTGTACGTTGCGAATGCTGTCGTTTATAACGTTCCCTTTCAAGCAATAGTTGATGTTCCAAGATTAAGGCAGTGCTAGCCTCAAAATGTTTAAAGCCTCTTTGTTTTGCTTGTACCGCTCCAAGGAGGTGAACCAAATTCTAAGCATACTTTCATTTTTCATGTCACATAGTATGAATTGTCTTGTATATAATAAGAAATTAAGCCTAAGCTTTTAATTGAAACAAATAAACAAATTATGTTTGTCCTGATATTGTTTATAGAGTTTAATGTATCCATACATATTAAGTATAATGAGACAACTACTTGTGTTGTTCGAACATTTTTACATGAAAGATAAAAGTTTCCTGCTAAACTTATCGAAGATTTTAAGAAATTAAATTCAAACAAGCAAAATAATAATATGCTAAAAAATCATGGCTTCAATCATTCAAAAAATTATTAAATTTTAAATTAGCTTATTCAAAAGGTTATGGTTTTGTAAGCAAATGTTTTATCTTTTATTAAACTGTTTAAAATACGAAATACGTGATAATGTATATTTACTCCATTAATCTCCGCGTTTTAATATTTTTGATATAATATTTGATATATTTAAGACGAGGAACAGAACAACGATGCAACGGATCGAAGACTGCCGAATAGGTATTGAGGATTATAATTTTATCTTGTTACAAATATTGTCAATTACACTAAATATTCCATAAAACAAATCGCAAACATATAATAAAAGATTGTTTGTAAACTAGTGGTTATGGTGAAAGGTATGAACATGATACATTACCTAAGTCATACAATAATAAAAACGATCTGGAAAAATAATTCCGTATGTATTTTTCTCAATGTAATTTGAATTTTAAATGTTATATGACTATAGTTATGTCTTATATTAAGAAAACTTAAATAAATATGTTCAAGAACGTTTTACCACATTAATCCACACGGCTTTAGCCTCCAGCCGTATTGAGCCAAAGTGACTACCAGACACATGTTTTTAGAGTACTGACGAAATTTAACAAGCATAAGAACTTGTCATATTTTGTCGGATGTTGTGCTTTGCCGTCATCGTATTTTTCAAGTCACTTTTCTAATTCAATTACAATTAATAGAGAAAACTCAATCAAATCCTACCATAAATTATGTTTATAACCATTATACATCTTTGACAGTTATGAATTTTAAAGAGCATACTTTGCTCTGTTCGATTCGTGTTTTCAAAAACACTTTGGTGTTTCCAATGTGTGACGGTAACCTTTACTGACCTGTCATCTCTATTGCATTGTATTTTCTGTCCGGGGTTAATACCACCATAATACATTACGGCCCTGGTTACAATGCCTATATGAAGGACCTGTAGAGACGCCCGTTCATAATACGTTTGAAATCTACGGCAGTTTTAATTATGTCCAGTATGGAACGGAAATGTTGGTTTGTAAACCCAGTTACAACGGCTCCATTCTGAAAATAGTTCGCGAAATGTATTACACGCAATAAATATGAACATAAAATAAATGTGTCCTTTTGGGGTAAAACCCTGAAATATTTATCTAAGTAAAGTGATAACATTTACACATTTATGATATTCATTAGCGCACGCGATCATGAAATTATTTGTTTTATAATATTACTGAGAACAATATTTAAAGGTATTTCCCTAATAGACATTAAATATGTCTATACTTTCGCCAAATATGATTTTGTACAACATAATTTGTATATTCTTCTGTTAAAATTCAATGCACGTTTTTGCAGTTGTGAAGATGGTAACCTTGCAGCATGCAGAACTGAAACTAATAAGCGTGCAGGTCCCTCGCAAGGTAATTCGTGCAAATGACAATGTCGCTTTCGCAATATAATTGTTTTATGTTTGTTTTTTACTTTGCAGCTTAGTACCATGTGTAATCAAATGTACATATATATTAACTTACACACTCCATTACATTTTCACATTAATTAAAAGAACCGCAACTTATTCCAACACAATAGTATTAGTCACAGATAAATGCATATGATTGCTGTGGTTTTGATATTATAAACACTCATTTCGTACCAAAGTTTATGTTGACACACACATTTCTTTTGCGTTAACCGCTTTTAAAAGAAACAAACGAAATGCTTTAGTTTTAAACCAAATAATAACCAGTTAAATACATATAATTTATTTCCGTGTTTTGAATTAAAATCATTTTAGCATGTTTTTCATTATAAAACAAAATATTGATATAACATTTTATTTGGGATAATCATATGATAAAACATACGAATAAAATATATTTGTGTATCTTCGCTGCTTAAACGTGTTGCGATCTCAAAGAAAACATTCACTTAAACACAGTGTTCTAATGAATGTGCTTTAGTATCATTTATGATTGGAATACCATCATGAAAACAGGTTAGGTAAAACAATAACTTATGTGATATATATTTCGCTTCTCACACAATTTCCCCCATTTCACATAAGACACTTAAGGCTCACTAATACAATAGCTCAGAGATGCGCTCACACGTGTCATATCTAGTTTCGTTGCTTTTCCACAATAACAATAAGTCATTTTGGCTTACGAACAAATAGTGGTGTATATGAAATGAACTTTGCATAATGCATACAGCGTCTCGTTTAATTCAGTTGTGTTCATATATTTAATGTTAACTGTTAGATGTAATTTTATCAAGGGAAACAAAATGCAACCAACTTAACAGGAGCTGTTGTATATGTCTCTCTGCGTTTTAAATCATTATTCCGTGATGGAAAATGTTCTATTAATCGTATCGGTCGACTATTCGCCACGTATGTAAATTATGTTGAAACATTTTTTTAATTCTTACAGATGAGCGTCCGACAAGCGGTGCGACAGATCCCAGAGAACTAACGAGGTATTGTTGATAATGATGTTGCCTTGCCACAAATGATCCCAATTCACATGTCACATACTTCAAGTACGCTAAATTAAGATAATTGGATTTGCCTAAATCAAAGGAGTACATTTATATTCACGTAATCCACGTAATAACGTGTATGTTAGTGCATCACACAAATGTTTTTTTTTCTTGCAGTTGTGGGAATGGTAATGGCCAAGCAAGCACTTCAGAACCTAGCCAGTATGTAGATCCCTCTCAAGGTAATACCTGCAAATTGAACAGTTGGTATTTTAAAAAGCGTTTTATACATTTTGCAAGGGCGTAGCTTTCATATATGACGTCAATTTGGCCAACCTGGAGAGTATGACGCTCGTTGTATTTATTGCTTTTAAATTAAAACGTTAATCTAAAACCCAATGCAGTTGCAAGCGTCTTTGCACATGGAACATCCATTAACTTACAGTCATCATGGTCGACGAGCGTTTAAATACCTCTTAATATTACCTATCAAATACACGATGTCAACTCTTTTGACCACCTTATGCCGGTCATGTGTTGGCGTAGGCGAAATAAATTTTATTCAAAGAAAATCTCTTTTAGGATTGTTAAGACTTTAACAAAACTACACAGGCATTAATCTTGGACAACCTCTTTGAAAGTCGCTCAACTCGTACATATATGACTCAGAGCTAAAAATAAATGTACAAACGATAAAATAAAAAAAAAAATCTCCGAGATCTCGACGATTAGGGATTTATTTTATGTGTATAGTGGTCCTTCAATAAACAAATGAAATCTTGGCCCTTAGTTAGAAAACTGGGCACGCCATAATGTTACGTACTGAATATAGATTCCAGTATATTAAATAAATTAAAAATAATATTTTCTTAAACTACATGGATCGATGTTTTATATATGGCATGTAGCACTGTGTAGCTGTTCAAAACTGACGTTGTGCTAATCGTGCTCCTGTGATAAAAACGGACCGTAAACATGATTTATATGACATATGACTTTTACCAATTTTCTTCTCTGAAACGGAACGGATAGGGGTTTATTTAAAGACGTGCCACATGCGATTGTGCTGGTCCATTTGAGCACATTATTACCTCTTCCCATACATCACATGATTTGTGTAGCCTAATATAGCAAATTACTTAAGAAATCGTCTTCTTTGAAACCGCAAGAGTCAGGTAGTTTTATATTTAACATATAACAACCTGAAGTGGTATTTTACGATGACCTCGTGGCTACAACTGGCAAAAGCCCCAGGGGTCCTAGTACAAACTAAAATTTCTATATTATGTAATTTTAAAAAATCATATCGAAAACCACGACTCAAATAGATTTAATATTGTGTATGTAACACCAGATACTGGTCCAGTAGAACGATTGTTTCAATCAACATGCTGGTGTCAAAATCTTCCATGCCAAAGGGTTCATGTGCAGTTCAAAGACTTGTGAAGAGGTTTACTTTAAAATATACTCTGATACCGCGAAGGTCAGAGATTTGATATTAAGTGTGTTACAGGTAGTAGTGGTTTTCTACAAATATTGTTTAAATCATGCCCCTCCTGTCAAAATTGCCGCGCCCCGGTGGTCACTAAATCTAATCAGACGTATAGTAAATATTTAAGACAATCATTTGCTCTGAAACCGAACAGTTAAGGGATAAATACTTGGCATATTTTATCATATAATGATCCTTAATTACCTTTGTTTAAGCCAAGACATGTCAATGGGTCGATATAGGCCATGTTCAAGGAGTCATATGATCTATAAAGACGTAGTTAGCATGCTTACTTAAAGACTCGTTTTCTTTGAAACAAAAATGCCAACAATTTTTTTAGGTTGTCTGTTACAATCTTTATTAGTTCTTTACAAACACTGTTCCAATCATATCCCTCAGGTTAAAAGTGGCCTATTCCGAGGGTCACGTTATCTATTTTAATGAATTAACTCTAAAAAATATTCGTCTCTGAAACAATAAGGCAAATAGATGTAACATTTTGCATTTTACTTCTTACAGCGGTCTTAACCAGCATTGTATGTGTGTTAGGTGATGAAATAATAATTTATATTGAATATATATCATAAACACTCTTTGAATCATTGAAACAAGAAGGAACTTAGTTTTGATATGTATATTTAACATCTGAGTGTTGTGTTCTACATTGATTGATTAAACTATTACCATTCATATGTGGCAAAAACGACCAGGCCCAATTACATGAAAGATGATATATTGGTCCATATTTGCCCCTCTTGTTTATATTTTCTACACCTTAATTGGTTAACATTAACAAAAATAGCAATATCAACTTGCTTCACCTCACGTTCCAATATAAATATCTATGCATATCGAAAAATAACGTTGAGTACTTTCAGAGATTTGAAATAAATTGACGTATGTCTAGTTAGACATAAAATCAACAAACAGTTCAGTTCGTGTAACATTACAAAAAGTAATTTAATGAGCTTTTATATTTTCAAAATCTTTAGCAAGGCAAAAGTTTTTGTTTGCACATATACGTTTTGTATTACATAGACGTTCAGGTAATGATATTTACGAATATTGGTTTTACACGCATGTCTTTAATTTAGTGAACAACAACTCAACACACGAAGGAGAGATTGATAAAAGGTAAGTGTACACAAAAATATGCTTATTCAGAGATCTTTTGATCACATTCAGAGCAGCGGTAGAAGGACGTCATACTTGATCTTTCTTGGGTACTCGTATAAACATTTTATTCTTGACACGAACTTTCTTAACTGATACCATTCTTGTTAAAATAAAAATTAACAATCTTTACTTATGTTTATCTTAAAATAAACATATTGCCACGACTTTCTTTGCGCTTCTTATTCTCTGATCTGTATCTGGGAATCTGTCTTTTTCAATTTGTATCGATATAAAAACATTTCTTTACAATCGTGAAGTGTTATGTTATAGAATTTTATTTATTGCCAATAAATTACGTGAATTTTATATATTTGCATACACAATATTTGCTATATGCTTTAGATCCCCGTCAATATCTTCAATTTTGTAAGATTTAATCTTCAGAGACTAGCAGCAGAGCAATTTGTTCCGTTGATAAAATATATTTACCAACCTTTTAACGCATAGTTTGATTCACAATTTTTATGGTCATGTAGAAAACATCGTGTTTTTATAAAGTTTTCTAAACATTTAATAGACGACCATGTATAATTGTATACTTATAACTTTAAAGCCTATTCCAGAATTGCTTTAATATATTTCCGGTAGGTATAACGACAGTAGTACACTACATGTTAGTGTGTGTAGTATTCGATTTACACATCACGTTTTGGCATCCATGTTTTCATGTTCTTTCTGCATGGGTACATTTTAGTATAATCTCGCGCTATTGTGATGTTCGACTAACTCTAAAACCGTAGCTAACTCCCAAAGCTATGCATTGCGGTTTCAATGCTGTTTTAATAATATTTTGTATTTATAATAGTATTCTTTAATAAAAATTAGTCGATAATAACAGTTTCCAGATTGTTTTTCCATGTTAGATGTAAACCGAATATAAACGTACATTGATATTCCCGCATATAGGAATACTAAATGATCTAACATTTGACTGCATGTATAATGAAACATAACTTGCCTGTTTTTAAACAAATCATGGATTTACTATTTAAGCAGCCATGATTTAATTTCCTTGTGAACGTGTGTTGTTTCACAGAACATCATACAAATAATAGACATAGCTATTTAAAAACATTTCATCCGTTTACTGCAAATTCCACTTTGTTGTTGTTGTTGTGGTTGCTGTGTCTGGACTGTTCATGTTATGATATCTAAGTGTGCGCACACAATAAAGCTTCAGCGATGATAAGTGACCGTACTTTTCATCTTAGCTGCATATCTATCTAATATGCATACAGTAGTACATTTTTCGTACGTTAGTGTGAGATCACTCAGATTTCTGATCAGTTACATCCATTTTGTTGCGTTCAATTTTGGTCATGTTAAGCTATTTCGGCAGCAATACAACAAAGCCTGACCCAGTTTATGATTAGATATGTCTTATTCTCGTTTAAAGTGGTGTAACCATCTTTCTAAGTGCCAATAATTTGTTTTTACATAAAGTTCTGTTCTAAATTTAATATAACGATGTATTTTTGCATTATGTAATTATTGTGCGGTCATGACCATTTAAGTGTCGACTTACGTCACCATGGCCAACTTTTTAGCCGCTTAGCATTAATCTTGGGGCAAGTGACCAAGAATTCTTGGTCAGGTTAGGTCAAAGTGGTCAGTGAACAACTTTTTGGTCACTTGAATAAAAAATGGCCAATAATTTGTGTTGAGCAATTCAGTCAGGCCTATACACCAAGGGCATGAACGTCAATGTCTAAATATTCAGAAAAGTGTTAGAGATTCTAAATATACTGAGTGCCCATGGCTAGTATTATAATACAATAGACTGTAGACCTAACAAATTAAGAGGTCCGCTTCATTAATATATAACAGATTGTATAATTCCTTAAAAAATATACTACTGTGGTAGTTGACTGCTTGATGTCATGTTTTATTTTCTGAGAAATTACAGCTCTATGTGATTTACAAGAAGAATGTTGCAATGTTAACGTTTTACCTTGTTACAGCCACATAATACATGGTATGAGTTTTGACTTATAAAGAATACAGGTACATAACGCTTTAAAATGACTTGTTTCTGCATTTAACTTAATAAGCGTAAGGGATATTATTATTGAGAGAATCCTGACACGAACACGGAGCAGCTGGTGCGCAACAATATAACACGCGCCTTGCAAAATAGCGTGTAGTTGCAAACGCATGTATTGTTTTATTTTAGTGTGAGGAACCAACTTCAAGAAAGTGAAACTAGTTCTGAAGATGAGTCCTTTTCAACTCTCTTACCGGTAAGAGAACGAAAGATCATTAACGTAGCAATTACAGTCAAATAAAGAAACACGATTTGTTTCAGTTTAAGATTTGTCTTACAAGTCTCTACTTCATATTAATACAATAGCATTTTGAGCTCTTACTGAGCGTAATGTGATCATTGTGGGCCTTTATGATTGTCGTTCGTCGTCCGTCGTGCAGCGCCATCACTTGCCTTGTTAACACTCGAGAGACCATGTTTAAAGTTGATCTTTATGAAACTTGGTCTTAACATTTTTTCCTTATGATATCTTGGCCGAGTTTGAAACTGGCCCACTTGAGATCAAATACTAGATCAAGTAAGTCAAATTAAAGAAAAACCTTATTAACACTATTGAAGTTCTATTTTTGTCCACTCTTAATGAAACTTTGTCAGAACAATTGTTCAAATTATATTTTAGATGACATTGAAAGTGATTAAGGTTTGTTGAAGAACATGGCCAGCCATTGGCGGGATAGTGTACCTCAAATGCCTATGGTTAAACCTCATTTACATTTTAGAAGTTTTATTTTGTCCTATCTGCATTAAACCTGTTCAAAATGTTTGCTTTAATGATATCGGGGCCGATTTCGAACAAGGTTCCGGTCTGTTAAAAACATGGCCGCGAGGAGCGGTTCTATACGGCTAAAGCAAAACCTTTTTAACACTCTTAAAGTCACATGCATGGTCTAATATGTATGAAACGTGATAAGAACATTTTTGTAAAGATATCTTAGCTGAGTTCGAAAATGATTTTGGTCTTGTTACCAACATGGTAACTTGGTGGAGGGACAGTTTTCCTTATCTGACTATTGTAAAACTTTGTAAACACTCGTTAAGTCACATTTATTGTCCAATGTTCATAAAAGCTGGACAGAACTTTTCTTCAAATAATATCAATTGTTTCGGTTCATTAAAAAAGTATTGCCGCCAGAGGACGGGATTTTTGTCCTTGTATGGTATAGTTAATCTTGTTGAGACACTAGAAGTCATAATTATTGTTCAATCCCCATAATACTTGGTAAGAACATTTGTTCTAATGATATCTTAGATGCGTTCAAAAATGGTTTCGACCCTTTGAAAAACATGGCCAACAGGGGCGTGACATTTTTGCTTATAACATTGAAGAAGTCCAACTTGTAAATCAATTTTTGTGTATTTCTATCAGAATATTTTTGTGATATCTGTGCCTATTTTGAAATCGGTTTTGGTTTGTTGGCAAATTCGGCCGCCAGGAATCGGGGAAGTTTTCCGTAAATTTGGTAAAGCGAAAAGTTACATTTTTAGACCAATCTTGTTCTAAGTTTTCAGAATATTTTTTCTTTATAAAATGTTGGCAAAAATTGAAACAGGGTTCTTTGAGATACAAAAAACGGAGATTAGCAAGTCAACTTAAGATGTTATTAACATCTAGATGTCATATTTGAAGTCAGAATAGTTTTTTTATTTTGTTCTCTGGTGAGCGCCTTAGGGCGATGGACCTTTTGCTCTAAAGGTTTTCGTTTTCTATTTGATGTTAAATTGATTGAACGGACAACGCATGTCGTGTAATAGTATCATTATGATATGGTAAAATTTTCTAACAATTGTCATAAGCAATTATGCAATAATTAAATTCTAGATTATATTAAAAGTACATCGGAAAATGTGTTTAATGTTGATATCAAATGATGGTACATTCCATGTAAAACAATTTCGTTCAGCTATTGTAAAAGTAAAAATCCAATTTAGCGCGTCAATCGTTGTGCGTCTTGCGAGTCGCGTCATCAACGTCAAGGTCATTAACACTCAAAAGTTCAGATTGTCTGCTTAATCTTGATGGAAACTTGGTCAGAAACGCTATCTTGGCAATAAGCCAAGTTCGAAATCTTGTCAATGGGAGACACAACGTGGGTCATAATGCTATGTTTAAAAAACGTTATTAACAATATATAAGTGACAGTTATAAATCATTACAGATGTGAGTGTATTCTGACGATATATATATTAAGTTGCGGGTGGCTTGAGTGTAAAACATAGATTAAACGGTTGAAAACGGAACATTACACGTTCCAGAAACCATATTTACGACTCATTTAAACATAAACATTAAACATACACCTTTGGTCAGAATATTGTCGTGACAATATCAAGACCAATTTTACATCTTAGTTACGTGTGTCCATTAACAATGCCACTTATGTCAAAACTTATTTAAACCCTGTTACCAATCTAAAAGTCATAATAATAACCATTTATTCCAAATATCTTAGACGGGTTAGTATATGTATGGTCTGATAAAAAAAGCAGTAAGTTACAAGTCAGATCTTCGAGAAACCGTATTACTACTTCTTTAGAAGCCATATTTTATCTCAGCCTTATTGCTGTAAGGGTTACTTGATATTTTAAAAGGATGTTTTTAGATTTTGATTTAAGCGAGCATCCATTAATTGTTAACATTTAATAAGCTGTACATAATCTTTTTTAATTCGAATATGCTGGTGATTGATTTTATTGGTTTCAACATTGTTTCAGACAAATGAAGTACGCCTGCGAAATGAGCGGGAACAGTTTCAAGAGCAAAGCAATAAAACGAGTATGAGTAGTCTAATAATTGTTTATAAATTTAAGTATCAAGCCATATTGCAAATGCCATACTTTGTTCATATAATAATTATTCATATTATATTACGGATTATAATGTAGAGTTCTTCCTAAAGCGTTAGCGATTAATAAATAATATGTCTTTGTTTCAATTCTTATAACACAAGGTATATATTTTAAGTGTGTGTTCGATTCCTGTGGAATATATACATTAGTTATTAAATTCGTAACACACTTGAAGTTATGTATATATATTATTTGCGCTAAGCGCGTTTGAAAACTACACTTAATTGACTGTATTTGTTTTAAACGAAATTTATTTCAGTTTTATACAAGTGAATCTCATTTTATTTTGTTTCATTTGAAATGCTGTCATTTTAACATCGATTTAGTTGTTTGAGATTGACAATAAATTCTTGATAAAATCAAAACATTTTCAACATGGTGAAAGGATTAAACGTCAATTTACTTATGTGGTACCTGATTCTTCCTAAACGCTTTGGCGCACAAAATATAACTTGTGTAAATAATATCAGACACTGTTCAGCGATACTTTATTACATAATTGCGCATATTTCACTTTATTTTAAGGCATCATGCGACACATCAGACTCTTAAAAATCTAATTAAAATTTTAAAGATTATTAACTCGATTACTGACTAATTTCGTTCAGCATTTTTTTTGTATTTATGTAAGACGTGATAAAAAAAATTTGAGCACAAAACATTCTGCAAATTTCGTTTCATCTTGTTCTATTAAGATGTAAAACAATGTCATGTATTATTTATTAAAATTGTGTTATGCAACCAACGCAAATACAATTTATATTTCAGAGCATGGTAAATGTTCAATATTACTGTGTCCTAGCAAAAATAGAACTACAACGAAAATTAGCAAATCCAAAGAAAAACATTTTGTCAATGTATCAACAGCGTAAAAATGATCCTTCAAATTAATATTACAACACAACACCTGCTCATCAGTCATTTTGTTTGAATACGTAAAGTAAGAATTCGGTTGAAATATGTAATATTGATTCTTTCAACAGATTCATTATTCAAACACACTTTATTTATTTTTAGAAGACGAGATTCCCACAACCATTGTATTATATCAAAGACAGTCAGACAGGTATTTCGATTAACTCTTTGTTTTCCAATATGTGACATGTAGCATGTATATTTAGTCTGCTCTAACCAAAAGTAGACATATTAAGCCTTCGCCAAAATTAAATTGCAGCAAAACATAAGAGAAAAATGTACATGATGCGATGATGAAAAGTGTTATAACATACTTACTTTTATCGAATTATTATTCATAAAAAACACATCTGCTTATTCCAAAACAATATAAGTTGCTCTTGCAGACAAGGCAGCAATGCAGAGGAAAACATCGTGGAAAGTAATATATGTGTTTTTTCCCGTTCAAGGTAGGTCGCGTAAATTATTATTTTTATTTAAGTTTGTATTATAATGTTTTTTATGTTACTTTTTTATCATCTTCCAAATTCAATTTATGTAAAGATTTACTCTTAACGCATCACCTACAGTATTTGTTTTGTTTTCTGTTGTTAAAGACAAACTAGCTTTTTTGATGGTGTTTACATATTGCTTTATCTGTTGGCAAATGTTTTCTTCGTTGTATGCTTGTATTCCAACAGTGTTCGAATCAAGTCTCTTAAATTTAAACTGGCCCAATCCATGCGGTCACAATCATACAGAAAACTTATCAAGACAATAAGCTTGCTTCTACGCAACGACAAGGTTATGATCGAAATGAATATTACATGTATTTAGAAATCATGCATCTAGGATTAAAACTGCACGGTGGCATATGATACATTTAGACTTCTGCAAACAAAATATAATTTGAACATCTTTTTATTATTGTTCGCTTCTAATACCCATTGAAATTACGTTCGTCATTGTTATAGTATTCGCAAAACAAACAAAATAAATAATTAGACTAATAAATTTGATATTCGACAAAGTGTGTATATATTGATTTGAAAGTATGTTTCAATTTTATAATGTTTATTTAAATAGACTTCACAGAAACATCTGCACGAGTATGTATATTTTTATTTTAGATTTCACAGAAAGACGCTTCCATGCCAAAGCAAGAGCAGTTCCGACCATTACAATCTCGACGAGATACATTTGCAAACCAGCATTCACGATTTCAGAGGCCAACTTGGGAACAAATCGCTGAAGCAGGGTTTTATTACACGGGTATATAATTCAATACGTAGAAGAAAAGATAAATACACCTAATTATATATGTTGTAAAAACATTAAAATAATATCCTATTTAGATGCAAGTGCTTAACGTTTCCTTTCATATGTCTCTTAAAATAGACATGCAGCATATAAGTACTCAATGTTTAAGTTCCATTTCATTTTGCACGAACCCGTTCTATAAAGCAATATACGCTTTTGCAAGTATGCATGTCCGTTTTTTTCAACCTCATCGAATTTAATTAACCAACAATTTTGACCAGGATCGTCATTGTTTTTATGCAAGATGTCTTTATGTTACATTTTCTCTACGCACGTTAGATAAAACGATGTATCTCTGTTTGGTGCTATTTCGTTTTTCCGTCCTCGCTCTGTGCTTAAAGCTTCAGACAAACGTTAATAGTACATTATTCTATTCTGAATTGTAACTCAAACACCATAAGAAGGTACATTGTACTACAAAAATAATTTTTCAACGTTTTGAGTTAGATGCGCATAATATTTATACACATTTATTTATATTTAAAACTGTAATTCGTAACAGTAACTAGTTAAAATCAACAAAACACCCGACAAAGTTATATATTTGCTTTGAATTATTATCACACAACTGACAAATATTGTGGCAAAATATGTGTTTGACAATAGTATTTATATCGATTTGTATAAGTCGTTTTAGAATGTCAAAGATATTCAATATTAGCTTTCCCCATCTTAAAATTTTATTTTTTGCTCAGGAGCAACAATCCATGTTTCCTTCCGTTTACTCTCAAATCCTGCCAACAAAAGTTTAAAAAAAAAATGTGCATGTTTATCAATTTTTAAAATCGAAA